>NC_143528.1:41237422-41337422 GCF_031878675.1 Megascapheus bottae
AAGCTCACAGCCTTAAGCGATCATCTTAAACTCGCCTTAGGCTGCATTCGTGGGCTGCTGACTTAAGCTGTAGACCTCTCAACCCCATCTGTTTCTTTCTAGTCTTTTTCTTTTCCAAGTCCTCCCCCGCTAAATCAGGAATCCCCATTTGCTGCCGGCTGGCTCTGGCACCCAAGTGTTTCTATTTCCTTATGAATGGCACAACATCATTCTTTCTAATGGATGAATAAAATTCTATTGTGTATACATACATTTTCTTGATCCATTTGTTCACTGAGGGATAGCTGGGTTGATTCTATGTCTTGTTATTTATGGTAAATACTGCAGCAGTGAATATGGTTGTGCTGATAAAGGCTTTAGGGAACTTTGTGCTCTATTGGATAATTGCTCAGGAGGGAATTTTCTGGGTCACGGGGAAGCTCTGTGTTTAGTTTTTTGAGGAACCTCCACACTGCTTTCCAGAGTGGCTAGCAGCTTCACATTCCCACCCACAGCGTCCTGGCATTCCCTTTTGTCTGCATCCAGCATTTGCCACTGTCAGTGCTCTGGATAATGGCATTCTAACTGGGGTGAGGTGGAATGCCAGTGTTGTCTTGCTTTGCATTTCCTGTCTGGCCAGAGATGTTGAGCTTTCTCCACTGTGGAAGCGGAAGCAGTCACATCCCGTCCTGCTTAGCCAGTGAGTGGTGGACCAGGCAGCAGCTTGGCCCGTGAAAGGTTCTGGCCTTGGCTCTGGATGGTGGCTCCAGGTGCAGAGAGCTGTGGGGAGGGATGGATGGGTCCCGACTTGCGTTTGGACACTCTTGTTGGGCAGCAGTTTCGATGGCTCAGCACCTCTTTTCTGTCAGGGGCTTCTAGAGGCTTCTCAGACATCGTAGGAAGGAAGAACTGACTGGATGCAGGTGTCTGAGTGAGCTGGGAAGTGCTGCTGGGGGCTCCCTGCCACCACAGACCCAGGAGGATCACGGCTGCCAAGTTCCTGGCATCACGGGCTCCAGAAAGACGCTAGCAGCTTTCAATTATTCATTTATTCCATCAACTGACATTCATCCAGTGTCTCCTATACGCCAGCAGCTGCTCCAGGCAATTGTGAGACAAAGATAAACGAGGCAGAGGTGGAGGCAGTGGAGGGGAGGAGAGAGCAGTGGAGGCAGAGCTTGTCAGGCAGCAGGCCTGTGAGAAGAGGAATCTAATTTGGCTCAAGAAGTCGAGAAGTCCCTGTGGTTGTCCCCAGGGAAGCCAGCCTCTCACCAGGGGCAGAGGGAAGCGTGGGTCGTAGGATTCAGGGGCCATGTGACCAAGGCTCACATACATAAGGACCAGCAGGGCGATGGAGTTTCCCGGGTGCTTTGGATCCTGACAGCACCTGGGACCAGGTTTCCAGAGCACATTCCAGGTTTCTGCCCCACCTGCCCCCACCTCCCCTTTCCTGTCTAGCACTGATCTCAGCTCCCCGGGACTGTGTCTGTTCCTTCAGAAGTCACCCCGGTAGGCCCCCGACTGGAAAGGAATTAGGTTCACCCATGGGGACAGCTCACGTCATTCCTCTAAGAGGAAGAAGTACTTTCACACTTAATTTTACTTTCAGCAAGGATTGTTTTCATGCTGAGAATTCAATAAAATGAAATTCCACTGTAACAGCCTAAGCAAATCAACAAACAAGCCTGGGATTAGAAGTGATGTGGTGAGACAATGTAGAGTAAGGCCGGGAAATCAGGAGAGAGGAGCCAGGGGAGCCCGAAGACGGAGTGTCTAACTTGTTCAGCCAGAGAAAGACGATGGCCTCATTCTCATTTTCCTATCATTTATTTCATCATTTACTTAGTTTTTTTTTTTGGGGGGGGCTTCCCACTCCTCTTTTCTTCTCTACCCTCTCACCTCCCCCTGCCTCCCTTCCTTCTTTCCTTCCTTCCTTCCTTCCTTCCTTCCTTCCTTCCTTCCTTCCTTCCTTCCTTCCTTCCTTCCTTCCTCCCTCTCTTCCTCTTTCTTGCTCTTTATCTTTGAAGATTAGGCATACATACAAAAGATTACAAATCAGGATACAGTAAAGCAAGCCGCACAATTGTGTTTATTGCTGCACTATTTATAATAACCAAGGTATGGAAACAGCCAAGATGCCCTACAATGGACAAATAGATCAAGAAAGTATGATATATATGCGATATATATACGTATTTATTTATATATATGTGCATATATACTCACAAAATGGAATTTTACTCATCTGTCAGGAAGAACGATGCTATGCTATTTAAATAACAACATTGGCTCAATTTGCTAAAATGAGCATTGTCTAGACATTCTTGTTTCTGAGGCCATCTGGCCCTCCAGGTTCAAGGACAACCCTGCCTTGGTGTCCATGCCTTGAGTAGATCACCAAGCTTCTTCCCCCTCTAGGGATGGCAGTGGGCACTAGAATGACAATCTAGGCACTTTCCTCACCCTGAGCCAGGTCTGCTATTAGTGTGGGTGATATTAAATCACAGGAGGAGGGAGGGCTCTGCACTCCCTTCCCGCCTCCACGTGTCCTCTGTGCAGGGAGCTGTTGACGAAAAGCATCCCGGCCACTTCTGCTCCCAGTGGCCAGCTCAGAGGACACGTGCTGTCACTGCTGGGAAAGGAGAGATGCCGCTCTGGGACCCACGTCCTGTGCCACTAACATTATTGATGAGATGGCCTCCCTGTGGCCTGAGGGAGAGAGACTTTACATCTTTCTTTTGATGAAAACACCGAACTCATACATCATCAAAGACCTAGGTTTTCAGCTACACGTAAAGGCTGGAGAGTGACTTGTCTGACAGTCCCCTCAGGAGGATTGGTCAGATGCCCTGCCCGGGAGGTGTCTAGTGGTCTGGCAGGTCTTTTCTGGGGTGCCTGTCCTCTGGTGGCTGTCACTGTACGCCTGCTCTTTTACGGCTTCTCAAGCAAGATGGCCGAGCTCCTCCGTGACCACAGCCACTGGATGACTGAGGCTTTCTCCTGCACCACTGTCGTCCCTGAGCCCAGGTCCATCCATTAGAGGCCGGGGTGTGGCAGGAAGATGCTCAGTCTGCACCCTTCCTCTCACGTCACAGCGCTGTGACATTGCCCATTCACGTGTGCAGTCTCGGCTCCTCTTCAGCTCTGCAGATTTTCACGTCCTCCGCTGGGATTTTTATTTTTATTTTTTGCCAGTCCTGGGCCTTGAACTTAGGGCCTGAGCACTGTCCTTGAGCTTTCTCAAGGCTAGAGCTCTACCACTTGAGCCACAGCACTATTTCCAGTTTTTTCTATGTATATATGGTACCAAGGAATCGAACCTGGCTCTTCGTGCATGCTAGGCAAGCACTCTACCCCTAGGCCACACTCCTGGCCTCTGCCGTGTTATCTTTCTGAGCGTGAGTTCCATGGTGCGCCCAGGTGTGTCTTCCATCTTTCCTTCTTGAACTACAACCTTAAATTGAGCATGCTCAGGAGTGGGTTTACCCTAAAGCACTTTCCTATGTGCTGCTGTATGGATGGCTGAATAAATCCCACACTTGCTTTGTTCTAGGTGAGCTTTGATTTGGGAACAATTCCTGAGCTCTCATTACATGCTGCAGGTAATGATAAATCTCTCTCTGCTCTCGTTTTGTTTTTGTTTTTTGTTTTTTTGGCTCTGCTTGTTTTTGGCTTTGTGTTCACTAATATGTGGACCTACTGCCTCAAGTTCCAGCTGTACTCTCTATTTCTCTGTGTTATTCTGTCTTAATGAGGTTAAATTCTATTATATGGTTATTAGTCATTTGAGTTTCTCCCTCTATAAATTGCCTGCTCTATCATTTGCACATGTTAATATTGGAGTATTTATCTCTTTCCTGTTGATTTATAGATGAATTATTAATGCACTGTAGATTATATGAGTTGCATTGATCTTTTTTTCTTATCCATAGCTCCATTTCCTTTTGTTCATGATAACTTTTATTATATATGTTTTCATTTTAATTCTAATTTTTAATCTTAATGTGGATATATTATCCAATAAATTCTGTCAGTATTTGTGTTTTCCAAGAAATCCCTTTCCATTCAGTGATTTGAAAGAGTTCCCCCCACCTCCACCACCAAAATCTTGGTTTTGCATCAAGCAATTGAAGCTCTAATGAAGTGGTAGCTTAATTTTAGTTATTCTATACATTTCCAGGAGGAGAGGCAGTGGTTTAGTATCATTTGTAGAATGGTCCATCTTTAATTTATTGATTATAAATAACATATAGTGTATAGAAAGTATATAGTATCTGCTAATTCTCAATATCGATGGCCTTTCTTTGGTTATATGTTCCATGAGCATCTACAGGGAAAACTTATTTTCTAGTATTATATTGTATAGAATTGAGCATATAGTAATATATCCATAAGATACACCTCACTTTTATAACATTGAGATTTTTCTCTTCTTTCCTTTTTTTTTTTTTTTGCCAGTCCTGGGCTTAGGCTCAGGACCTGAGCACTGTCCTTGGACTTTCTCAAGGCTACAGCTCTACCACTTGAGCCTCAGCACCACTTCCGGCTTTTTCTATATATGTGGTACCGAGGAATCAAACCCAGGGCTGCATGCATGCAAGGCACTCTACCACTAGGTCATGCTCCTGGCCCAACATTGAGATTTTCTATAGTATGATAATAATAATAATAATTAATGTTTTGATAGACTTGATCTTCCATGATCTCTTGGTTTTGCTGCCTTGACATTTCTTTGGTAATATTTGGTACATGGATAGTCGTAATAGTTGCCTGCAGTGTGTAGCTTACCTGGGATCATATAAAAGGCTACTTTTGTACATTTGACCAAGTTTCTCATGAGTTTGAATTTTCTTATTGGACTTTAAGATTTAGGTTCCAGCATTGCCGTTGCACGATATAACTTTAGCAAGTTTTTGCATTGTAACTTTATTGGGTTTCTTTTGTGATTTGACATGAAAAATCTATTTTTTAATAGTCCAGTTGTGGGGAGGGGACTCAGTTTATTTATTTATTTTTTTGGCTAGTCCTGGGGCTTGAACTCAGGGCCTGAGTACTGTCCTTGGGCTTTCTCAAGGCTAGAGCTCTACCACTTGAGCTACGGCACCACTTCTGGCCTTTTTCTATGTATATGGTACCAAGGAATTGAACCTGGGTCTTTGTACATGCACTCTACCTCTAGGCCAAACTCCTGGCCCGAAAAATCTATTGTTTATAGTAGGTGAGTTAGGCTCTTTCATACTTATTAATATGACAGTGATGCTTATTATAAAATTTCGTATTTTGCTTTCTGTTTGTATATTTTAAAAATATTAGAGGCAGTTTGGCAGTTTCTTACAAAATAAAACATGCTTTTTACTCCATGATCTGTGATCAAAGCAATTAAATAAAATGATATCCATAAAAATCTGCACATAGGACTTAGGACTGGGAATGTGGCCTAATGGCAGAGTGCTTGCCTAGCAAGCATGAAGCCCTGTGTTCGATTCCTCAGTACTACTTAAACAGAAAAAGCTGGAAGTGGAAGTATGGTCCAAGAGGCAGAGTGTTAACCTTGAGCAAATAGAAGCTCAGGAACAGTGCCCAGGCTCTGAATTCAAGTCCTAGGACTAGCAAAAATATTTCTCAGAGTTTGTTCATAGTTTCCAAAATCTGGAAGCTACCAAGATGTCTTTCAGTAGGATAAATAACCTAGATGCATATTACTAAGTGAAAAAAAAATCCAGGCAGAAGCTGCACACCTTATGGTCCCCTCTGCCTGACATTCTGAAAATGGTAGAGTGGCAGAAGCAGTAAGAGGATTAGTGACTGCCAGATGTTAGAAGGGAGGGAGGGCTGTGTAGATTTAGGGGCAGTGAACCGGCTCTGTCTGTCCCTGGTGGTTCTCTAAGCCCACAGATCACACTGCATCCTGAGAGAACTCTGTTGTGATCTTTGTGCTGTGTGGATGTTGACGCAGGAGGCTGTGTGTTTGGGGCCGTGAGAGTGTGTGGAAATTCCCTGCACTTCCCATTCAATTCTCCTGGGAAACTTAAACTGCTATGCAATGACATCTGTGAAGGCACATGATTAAGTATGTGAACTCTGCTTTGTTGCCTTGCTTAACTGTTCTGATAATTAGTTAAGTTGGTATTTTTATTCCAAGATTGTTTTTATACCATCATATAATACCCCAGGCTTTGCTTTTTTGAAAGAGTATGCGTTCCCTTCTGAGAGCAATCCGAAAACTAGCAGTTTCCTTCTCTTCCTCCTGTCTCACCCCGACACACTATCTCATGCTGCTTAGTATTATTCATAGTTATCTGGGTATTATTCTGTATGTTTATACTTTAATTACCTTATTAGCTGTAAGCTATAGCTGAAACTCCCAGCACTTTTGGATTAAATATTCAATGAATACACTCTTAATTCCAAGCCGTCGTCTTCTTTTTTCTCCCTCTGCTACATTTTTAATTGAATCCTTTCTACATGGTCAGAAAATATGATGTGTGTATTACAGCTATTACCTTAATCTTTCCATCTGTTTGTGTTTCAGTTCTGTATGTAATCATCATAATTAAAAAATCTGTTATTTCTCTGCCTGGGCGGCAGAGATTGTCCTTCAATGTATTCCTGGGTCAGCGGTCCATGGTCGTGGGCTGGTTGCTGCTGTGGGTGATTTTCCTAACTGATTCATTTGGGATTGGTGGGGGTTAAGTCTGACTCAGGTGAGCCGTGCTCTGTGTCGCCTGGACATACAGAAACCCGAGGGGCAGTTGAGGGATCCTTGTATTTCAAGTTTCCTCGATGCTGAAAGAAAGGGAATGAGGTCGTTGCCTCTCCCTCGCACCTGGGCTGTACATTACATTTATTTTTCTTCATTTTGCTGGGGTTTTGTCATTGACAAAGGCTGCGCTCTCCCCTCCCTGGCTGCTGTGGAGTGGCTTTGCCCTGAATTGTTGGCCTTTGGCAATGTCACACCAAATGTGCGGGCTGTGGCTGTGTCTGCCTCCCACTTCCACTGAGAAAAACGTACTGTGCACCGTGGCTATGGCCGTCCTCATTGCTTTCTTATGACTTCAGAGAAGGGGACGTGTTGACTCAAGGAGCTTGCTTTGCTGCTATTTCACAGGCTTTCCAGGAGTCACTCTATGGCTTTCATTTTGCTCCACTTTGAATTGCCCCAATTTTATTGCTTTATGATCAAAGAATAGGATCATTTGGATTATAATTCAGCTATAGTGCTTGAGACTTTCTGAGCAAATTACTGGGTTTTCAATATAGCAAAGATTCCATGTATACTTAGAGAGAAAATGTATCCTCTCACTGTAAGGTACAGAGTTCTATATATGCTAAACAAATGAGCTTTGCTGATTGTTTTGTTGACACTTTCACTATGCTGTTTATTATTCTTTTCTGCTTACTCTACATTTGCTGAGAGAGATGTGGATTAAAGTCATCACTATGATTGTAGACTTTCACCATTTGGACATTGTAGAAATAAGCTGAAGTTTTTATTTTCATGTAGGTATGTATGTGTGTATGTTGTTAAGGTCACTAAAGGTGTGAGAGTTCTTGGTGAATGGATTCTTTCCTTCTTGTATCACTCTCTTTAAATATTTATCTCTACCACTGATTATTTTGTATTTTAGCTATGTTTTTCTGCTTACTGTTTTATAGACATCATAATACATACATAAATACATACGTACACACAGAATAAGTCTCACTGTCAGGGAATATAATATATACATTACAGTCTACTACCTTAATCCTTATATAGATGTCTCAGCCAGTTTTTTCTGTTACTTTATAAACTTTTTAATTTGATTGGTTAAGATTAATTTGCTAAGGAAAAGACTTCTCCCCCCGCCAAACGCTGGATGCTCAGTGTATGTTAGACAATCTTTCCTCAGCCTCACAGCCCTCAGCGCAAGCCATCCCAGTTGCACATCTCTATCATTATGACTGTAATCAAGACGGCGCGCTTGGATTCACTTATACAGGCTGTGCAATCCTAATCTGAAAAATCCCCACATTCTTGCAAACTCTGAACTTAGTTTGTTGAGATGAATTTAAGAAGAAATAAAATTAAATGCTAAAAGAAACAAGTCACAAGAAACGAGGAACAATATCATAAATGGAAGACTCCATACCATGAAAACCACTGTAGGCACAAAATAAATATATTGTACAAAATCACCTTCAGCCACAGGTACAAAGTCAAGGTGCGCACGTGCCAGGGAGCTGTGGTGAGCTCCGACGGACTAAGTTTTTATCAGTGTTTCATTGGTTAAATACCTCCTTGAGTGCCCGGCACAACACAATCTGTCTCTTCCCCAGAGGTCAGGGAGCTGACAGTCTCCAAGTGGACTTTCCTATCCACCCGGGTGCCCGGATTCCCATCCTCAAGCTGCCTTCTGGAAACCCTGGCTCGTTGACGTGATGATGGTGCCATCTCAAACGCTTGTAGGGGTCATGGAAGCTTGGGCAGATCAGGGGAGGAAGTCAGCCATATCCTTTGCTGTGCCACAGTTCTTTCCCAGTGCTGTCTTGGCTGCCATTTTGGATTTTTGCTCATCTGCATCTTTTATGTCTCAGAGGAGATCCGGGCTTCTTCCTGTTTGGAGGGGGCCAAGGAGACAAACGGGAGGCCATGTGGGGACCGCAGGAGTGTCTTCTGATTCCTGGCATGGCTTGGCTGTGCTCATGGGGTGGGGAGCGTGGCAGCAGGGGCTCTCTCCACAGCATGCTGGCGAGGTCGTCTGTGGCGCCTCATTCTGTCTGAGGACCATGGGGATGACGGGGAGGGCCGGGGATGGTGTGTGTCCAGGCCAGGCTCGCTGGGTGTCAGGCCTGGCTGCGTGAGGGACGCACAGGCCGGAGAGGCCCTTCATCGTCACCAGTCTGCTTCTGCTCTTTCTCTCGCAGCTTCATTTTCACACAGATTGGTCTATTTTTCTCCATTTCCACTGTGTATAATTTTCCTGTCCCAGTTCTCGCCTTTGTCAGATTGTATCTCTCCTCCGTGGTTCTTTCTGAATCTTTGAAAGTTCCAAATAAAAGTGCATGCATTTATGTGGAGTGAATAATGCATGAATCCGTTCCTTTCAATGCATGAAATTGTGTTCCTTAGAATGTCACTCATTAATCTGTATGGTAAAACCAGAGGGGGAAGGTCAACACGGTTAAAGATAATTAGCAATTGATTTGCACCTGAGAAGCAAAATAAAATGACACGATTTTCCCTGTCATGGCTTGAGTTGATAAAAACAAAAATTCTTGTTGGAGGCATGTCTGGGTGTGCGGGAGTGTGTTGGCTTTGTGTCAGGTAAACATTTACTTGGGGAAAGATAGGAATGGTCTCTAATAGCCAATGTGCACATTTTATTAAAGCCTATCTGTCACTAGAAATCTAAATTTGTATAAACATTTAGTGGGAAAAGTCGCAAAGCTGATAGCTCAGCACCAACGACGCTCTGGTTTCCTTCAATGCTCTTAATATTGGAAAATGCTTTTTCTCGTTGGACTCACCAGAGCCAACTCTGATTGGAAACAGTGAACGACAGTGGGCACTGTGGTTGAAGCCACTCTCCTATTTTTTTCTTATAAGCCATGCCTACAGAGACCACACTGTTCCAATCTGAGGTTCTTGGGCCTCATACCTATCGGAACATTAAATATGCCAAATAAGTTCTCAGTGAAAAGTGGCATAGAGATTTTCAATGGGCATAAATGACGAAATCTTGGACTCCTTTCCTCCCTTCCTCCCCCTCCCTCTCTCTCTTCCTCTTGCCCTCTCTCCTTTTTCTCTTCTTTTTAAAAATTCTTTCTGTTCTTCTCATTGATTCAGAGTCTGTAGGAGGATGCATGAAGTTATGTACAAATTCATTTTTTTTTGCCAGTCCTGGGCTTGAGCTCAGGGCTTGAGCACTGTCCTTGGACTTTCTCAAGGCTAGAGCTCTACCACTTGAGCCTCAGCACCACTTCTGGCTTTTTTCTATGTATGTGGTACCGAGGAATTGAACCCGGGTCTTCGTGCATGCTAGGCAAGCACTCTACCATAGGCCACACTCCCGGTCCTTGTACCATTTCATATAAAGGATGTGAATATCTTGAACTTTAGTCTTTCTGGAAGTGGATGGGGGTTTTAGGACGCATTTCCTGTGAGGACTGAGGCAAGAACATGTGCTACCCATTTTTCCCGTTTTTTCTCGTGCTGAAGATTTTGGAGGCTTCGGATAGTTTGTATTTCATTTGGGGTGAAATGAAGAAGGATCAGGAGCTGTGTGTCTCTCCAGTCTCAGTTCCATTAGTCTAAAGAACAGAGCAGAAGTGTTCTCCACAAACGGTGAGCTCAAGCCACGAGCATCCTTCTTTATGTTTGGCTGTCCATAAAAACGTTGCCAGGGGCATTTTAGATGTTTTTTAAATTTCCAAAAAGGTTCACTAAATGTGGGGTGTAGAGGGAGGGATATTTTATGTTAAAAGATAGACATTTACTCAGCAGGAGGCAAAGAGAAACTGCTACCTGTACTTTTAGGTTGGCATTGCAAAAGAGCTGCATTTCAAGCTAAATCCTCAGATCGTAAAACCTGCCTTTCTAGAAGAGAAATACACCAATACGTCAAGCCTTGAGTTTTAGGCTTGTTCTTTCCACTAAATTTCTTTCCTATTGTCTGTTAAGACCTAAGAGTAGTTTGAAAGAAATGTATGTTTAAGTGAGCAACACTTACACCAGTGCATCATGCTAAGTTAGATTCTCTTATTCCAGCTAGTGGAAGATACAGAATTTTTTCCTTTTAAGGACTTGGATTCCATCCATCCTCTCCTTTAGTTGTAATGTCACCGTGAGATCATTACGATGGCATTGTTATTTTGTGATGATGTTAAAGCCATTGAAGATTCCGAGAGTCAGAACCGCCTTCCCTTTTTGGCTTTTCTGGAGGCAATGGGTTGAGGACTGGGTTTGAAGACCTGGATTCTTGTCACGTAAACAGAGTTCGTTCTGCTGCAATCCCAGGGAACCATATTAAACAAGTGGCACTGGGCAGGGTGGATGAAAATGAATTTCTTCTCTCAATTCACTGTAAGTGAGAAACTCCTGAGTCAGAGCTGAACAGCTATAGCCCATAGGAATGCCAGAGCTCAGGGGCCCCTGCTAACAAAAGTCAGGATGCACCCCCTAGTAAAATGTGTCTCCTCACAGGTGATGCTTTTTCTGGGTGTCCTAAGGCCATGTGAGCTGGGCTCGTCCTGAGGAAACCTCAGAGTTACAGATGCTCTCTTTCAGCCTCAGATTCTAGCTCATTCTGCATTACTAGGTTAGGGGACTTCCAAGGAAAGCCTTCACTGGCCTTCTTTCTGAAATAAAGTAGGTATAAACATGATGAACCGACCTCATGAGCTTAGAGAGCAGGCAGACCCTAGTAGAAACAAATCATTCTCCATGCTTTCTCGCACAAAGTGAGAATTGTCTTCTTTTTTCCTTTTCCCTCTAAAAGCTTTTTGTATTCTGCTCACTTTTCCCTTTGAATTCACCATGTTGTCTCAGAGTAAGAAGGGAGCAGTGAGTTTTTGTCTCTCTCATGAATTCTAAAATGCACCCTGGGAATCTTCTAGTCGACGGTGCAATCAAAACGAATGAAACACAATTCATTAGAAGATACTAGAAAATGCAAGCTTAAAGTGGTTCTTTTTTTCCTTTTTCCTTTCATATAGGTAAAATGAGTTTTTCCTGGGAGAGACATGTGATTTTAGAGAGACATTTTGGCATAGTAGGAGAGTTCTGAGTGTCCCAGAGATTTTACAGCTATAATCTAATGTATTAGGAGTGCTTTGCCAATGTTTCTGTTGACTCCAGGAGTTGGGGGAGGGTGAACTATCAGACAAGCTGGGTGGGACGAGAGACCCAGATGAAAACCAAGAAATCAGAACCAGGGAATGAGCGTTTGTAATCACTCACCTTGGTCCCCTGGCAACAAACAGGATATGTTTAACATGTTCCTGATGCGAATGCAGGTGACTGGGTCAAAATTCTAGCCCGTTGGCCCTGGGTTTGGAAGCCCACACCTGTGATTGGGTCCTCAGGAGGCAGAGCCCGAGGCTCAGAGTTCCAACCTGGGCTTTTGTTCTGTGTCAACAGAACAAAACAACAATCTTACCCTGTGCTTTTCTGGCTAGGCTGCTCCTTCATCCTAGCCCGGGACTAAGGAGATGTGTCTCCATTTTCCCGGATGTGTCTCCATTTTCCCGGAGCCAGGCTTCCTGCCATGCTCGCCTGTGGTATTTAAAGATGCCGTCTCCTCCTCTGGTGAGGAGCTCCACAGCAAAGGGCAGGGGCTTTATGAAGTTTTGCAGTCCAGGCTTTCCTGGATATCTGTCATTGTATTACAGTGTTTGGTGGTGTAGAAGAATGATTGATCATACCTGGGTTGTGTTGGGGGTTTAGGGAGGATCAGAGCAGGCCTTGGCATGGTCATTCTTCCACTTCAGGGACACTGAATTTTCCTGAGTCTGGAGGAAGAGCTTTGGTCTGAGGGTCAAGCAGCTGTTTGCATGTCTGGAGTCCGCTGCAAGGGGAGAAGGTAGGGTCAGCTGGCTCAGAGGACAGAACACCTGAATGCACTTTCTAGAACCCTGGTCCGGAATTGTGGTCCCAAGTGAGCAATGAAGGAAGGATGAAGGGTTACAGGGCTGCTGGAGGAGTTACAAGAACTCTGTTGTTACTAAAGAGGAGTGATTTTCATGAAACCATGCTTGCAGCTGAAGGCTTACGAGAATCGCAGAAGTTAACGCTGGGACATCAGGGCAGAGAGTCCAGTCACTCCATGTGGAGACATCCGAGCCAAGTGGAGGAGAATGTGAGAGGTAATATGTTCCTATTAGGTTGAACTTCTGAAACAGAGACTGAACCAGGGCGTGTGCCCAGAAGCACAGTCAGGGACATTGAGGCAGGGTCAGAAGTATGCGCATGTGCGTGTGCGCGTGTGCCTGTGTGTGTGTGTGTGTGTGTGTGTGTGTGTGTGTGTGCATGCACGTGTGTGTGTGTGTGTGTGTGTGTAGAGGTGCCAGAAAGGGTGCCTGGTGCAGCAGCAGGGCGGGAGTGTCTTCTGGAGCATGTCAGGCTGTCCGGGGTGGAGCTGTGAGGTGCTCTGTGGAGTGCTGTGGAATGACAGTCCCCAGTGACCGGCCACCTGCTCTGGTTCTGGGCCCTAGTGTCCCCCTCCCCAGAAAGCTCGGTTTTCCCAGTCCTGCTAGATGGGCGATAGAGGGAAGAATCCAGGGGGAGTGGATGATCGTTTCTGGGACATAACCTTATCCAAACAGTAGTGATCGGGAGGCAGTGCCACGGGGGGGGGGGTGGTTCAGAGGCCCCCTCTCTCTGTGCTATTGAATTCTACACAGACCTGTCCTTTCCATCCAGCAGGAGCCCCCGGGAAACGTATTCTATCAGATAATGAATTTTTATTAGCCTTTCCCTTGCACTTGTGCTAGCTCATTGAGTCTGTAGTTTATTGTGGCTTCTCCAGGCTCTTCTGGGGCAGTGGGCTTGAAGGCCTGAGCAGGGATTTGCATAGTGTGTATCACTGCACGTGGTTCAGATGCCTAAGAAGCTGGAATTCTGGAGAGACTTCCTTTCAGTTTTAATTCAGCTACCATGTATAGACGAGTAGATGTATATGTATAATCTTTGATGAGATTTTTCTGTTGGAACAAGTTTCAGAGTACAGCACCCAAGACATTGTAATTCATAGCATGTGTGTGTCTGGTTCCCTGAAAGGTGAGGGATTTGTAGATTAAATGTGAGTCAAGTCTTCTTTCATCAACATTTTCCTCTTTTCTTTTTGCCTAAGTAACCTAGTATTGATGATGATCATTATAGAAATTGTCTAATTACGTTATTTTGGAGTAGATGTTACGTATGCGGTGCATTCAACCAGACCTGGGAAAGGCACTTATATTTAGTTACATGTGGAAGATGTCAATATCTGTTTCTTAACTGAATAAACCCCAAAGTCATAAATATTATTCTAGAAATAATGCATTTTGTTTAGATTCTGTGGTAAGCCATGGTAAAAACCATACCTTCTGTGAATGTTCAATCATTCATGCCTATTTTCTATCAGTATTATATTTACTATGTGATTTTTCAGCTCAGTTAAAGACCTGATGATGATACCTTGCTGACTGCAATGAAAATTTAGGCAGCTATGGATGAATCTGGTTATTTAAAGCACAAGCCAAATTACACCACATTAGAATAATGAGCTAAACAAAGAGAAATGCCATTCTCTGTTATGAAGATAAAAAAAGAATGTCAGCACCAGGAATTTCTCTGTGGCAGAGCATCTGGCATCATTCGTGTGCTCCTTTCCCTCTGTGTCTCCTCTCCAGACAGGACAATCTGGGCGTTTTCCTTTCCGTACTGCTGACAGGCATCCAGGCCTGCAGGCCCCCGGCTCGCTTACAGGACGTGGCTGCAGTCTGTGTGGGCCCAGATGGGGAATACGTGTGAGAAGATGCCAGCTCCTGGGGAGGCCTTCACGGCTGAGCCTTCTTGATCTACCCTGCGCTGGGCAGGGCATGCAGGTGGGATGGCTGAGGTGAGATGGGAGCTGGGGGCACTTGTCAAAGCCACAGTGGGCTAAGGTCTGCTAAGAGCTGGGAGACAAGCTGCTCAGAAGCCTTCCAGGATCTGTGCAAGGAACAAGGCTGGGTGACACTTGAGGATGATGTCACTGACATGACAACATGGAAAGAGTACATAGTGAGTTGTATCTATTGGGAATATATATATAATACAATATATAATAAACATTATCTAATATATTTTCCTATATGTATGTGCTATGTGAATGTATGTTACGCAGTATGTCCTGTATTGATGTATATTCTACTATACATCATTTTCATGTGTGCATTTATCTGTGTGTGTGGGACTCTGTGTCACAGGCTCACAGGCTATGGAGAGGCTGTCCATCCACGTCTGCTGGACTGGAAGCCTGGGCCTGGTGGAGTTCAGTCCCCCCGCCTGACTCCTGGGGCGTTTCTTCTCGCGTGGGATGGGTCAGCCTTCATGTTCTATTGGGAGACCACCCCCTGTTGTATGGGGGCGCGGTGATTCTTATTCAAACTCCAATTCCAAAGCATCTCCACAGGTGCTGGAACGGTCAGGTAGAAACACACTTCTGGGCGATGGGGCCCTCCCCGCACGGCTGTGCTTTATCTGGCCCTGAAGGTTCAGCACAGAGTCTACCTTCTGACGTTAATACCTCCCCTGCCCATCACTCCACAGGGCATTTGGCACCAGCTGGAGAAGCGAGAAGAGGGCTGACCGTTCTGTGGCCACACCAATACTGCCTCCCCTCCTTGTGGGAGGGGAACCCTGGAAGGAAGGCTCTCGGATTCTTTGTTCTTTAGTAGAGCCTTACAATATAAGCCGTAGGAAAGGGCGGTTCTGAGAAGCAGAAAACTCATGATCAATACTGAGAGTGAAAATCTGTATCCCAGGAGTCCTAATTTGATTACGCCTCCAGCCCAGGTCAATGCGAATGAAAGCCATTTGCTCCCTGGATGGCCTCCCATCTTCTCCCTGGCGGCCCATCTCCGGAGAGGGCCCGTGTTCTGTTCAGCACCGCGGAGAAGGGGAAGAACACACACCCGGCTTGTCCTGGGCCAGAGCGGCCATGCAGACAGGCCAACGCACTCCTGCGGCTCACATCAAAGCACAGCCTGCTGACAGGGCTGTGCAGGGAGATCAGACACTGGGCACTTAGTGTTTTCCTTTTGTTCTCGCACGATTTCCAAGGCCCTGGATCCCTGCAGATGGGCTCAGTCAACACCGGCCCAACGCTGGCTCCTAAGAGCTCTGGCACTTGAGCAGCAGAGAAGCAAATGGAAATGAAAGTCGTGCGTTGCTGGACATACCCACATGTATTTCTAGAGTAAGTTCACTTTCTGACTATCAAATGAATGTGAGTGTTGAAGGGAAATGTAGAACATTAACTACCGATCGTGTTCCATGTGCCATGCTCAAAATAACAGTCCAGGCACACACACAGCTCCGGACCCAGGCGGACAATCCTGCGTTTCATAACTTGCATCTCACTAAGCGGGTCTCTGAACACAAATTCATTTTTTTTTCTTAAATTCAAAGTTGAGGAAATGTTTTCACGGCTCTGGACATTGCTTTTACACCTTGAAACGAGCATTTTCTGCTGCTGTGTCGTGGGGTCACCCAGCTCATCTAGTTGTCATTGTTGACTCTGTAGGTTGGTTTTAAGTGCTTGAAAATGTTATGAAAATGACGGTCATCTGCTCTATGCATCTCTGTTCTCTTCCTAGGGAGGGTTCTTAGAAATGCCACGTGCAAGGCCAGACGTGGGAATCCTCCGTGGTTTTGTAGCTGATGTCACGAGTCCTGTCTTGAAGGGCGCTGGGCCTGCTAATTTCCTGCTCAGTTATCCGCATTGAGTGTCCTTTCACAAGTCACCTAAGGGATAGGTGAATGGAGAAAACAGGAGGAGTGTGTGAGTCAACTGTGCAAAGCAGACGCCAGCCCCCGGGGTACAGCTCGGGGGACCCCAGCTGGTGTCTGTCTGAACTTGGAGGAGTTTGGGGGGAGGAGGTTCCCCTTTGAGGGAGACATGGAAGGCAGAAAAACTCCAACGGAGCAAGTCCTCAAGATGGGCCAGATGGAATGGGGGCCTGCGGACGGAAAGTCTCGGAAAGTGATCCAGGGAGAGACAGGCAACGCAGGGCAGCCATTCTGGGCAAAACCCGCACCCCTCACTCTGCCTCTGCCTTGTGCTGCTCTGCTCACTGCATCTCTCTGGTCCTGGTGCCCTGCTCAAGCTTTCTTCCAGGGCTCCCGAGCAGCTTGGATTGCAGGTGTGAGCCATGGCACCCTCCCAGAGTTTAACATCCATCTCCACCCGTGCTTTCTTCTCTAATCATTCCACTCTCTCGCATCTAGAATATAAGCTGATAATTTATTGGATACCTGCTCTATAATGAGCACTAAGCTAAAGCCATTTTCTTTACCTCTTAGAGAACACTTAGCGGCCCCTGCCTTAGCTGTGGTCATGTGTGGGCACCACCCTCCTCTCTGAGGAAACACAACTCTTTGCCTTTATTCGCCTTTATCTCCCTTGCATTACCAAACACATTTTTCTTCTTTATAAGAAACTCATAATTGGTATGATGAATGTTGTTCTCTACGGGCATACATCAGACAGGACTGACGTGACAAAAGAAACCAAGTCCAAACAGGCTGGAAACTTTTTAGAGAGGCCTGGGGTCAGGCCAGAGTGAAGCAACTGCAGTTTGGCTCCAAGAACCTCTAATACCCAGGCATGTGGGGTGGAATGCCCAATGCACGGCCACCTATCCCGCCCCCCTCCCATTCTTTCACGTCATTCTGTTCTCACGGTAATGGGGCCAGTCGTGAGGACACAAGCAAGGGAAATGAGGCCTGGAAAATGACGGCTATCTTATTTCTGTCAATAGAACATCTTGTTAGGCTACTTTCTTCCAAGATCTTAAAAATACATTTTGCACATGAACAATGCTCAAGTGTTAGCATGGAGTTTTAGAATGATGACATTCTGATTCTTTTAGAACATTCTTTTGGGTGGCTATGTAATACTTTACCATATCATTTGTAAGCACAATGGGAGATCTAGAAGGAAAGGATGCTTAAATGATACTGTTTTGAAAATTCTAAGGTGAAGAATTAAATCTTTGTGTCCTCTCGGGTTCATGGGTTTGGATTCTCACCCAAGGAGATGGATTTAGGCGACGGGCCCCATGGGAACTTAGGTAGTGGAGTGTGCCTCGGAATGTGCTACTTCTCCTTCAACAGAGGGATGGGTGCTCTGCTCCTTTCTGCATGAGTCAAAAACAGTGAGATTCAGGGGACGGAACACAGAAGGCCTCATGAGAAACAGAACTGGCCGACATCTCAACCTGGGGCTTCAGTCTCCAGAACTGGCCGACATCTCAACCTGGGGCTTCAGTCTCCAGAACTGTGAGAAACAAATTCTTGTTGCTTAAACTACCTACTCTGTGACACACCATGGATGATAAACTAACACCAAGTTGGTGACACTGCTTTTTCTTTTCTGGATACAAATATTTGGCAGTAGTGGAATTTAAACCCTAAGACTTGAGAGCTCACTCGGCAGAGTTCTTTCCCTGGAGCCACACCCCAACCCCTTTATTTTAGAGCACATGTCTGCCACGAGAGCCTGGATACTCATTCAGGGCCCAGGAGGGACTGCATTGCTTCCATTCAGACCAGTTAAGCATTTTCAAAGTGAACCATCAAATTGCACGATGCATTTCATTCTTGTTAGTCTGAGAAGACTGTGTTTGATGACAGTCCTGTTATTAGTTACCCAAATCACATGGTTTTCCCCCGTGACAGCAGCCATGACAATTCTATTTATAATATTCTATTTATAAATATTTCCTTCTTGGGGGAGGGAGGCAGAGATGGCATGAGGAAATTCCGCAATGAAGAAAAATCACCATGCAGCTAGTGCTATGGAGAAGTTTGACTGTTGACCGTTTGGAGTACATCAGTGGAAGGGTTAATAGACAGTGTCTTTAAATCATAGATAGATAACATAGATAACGTAGTTCAATTGTACTTTACAGGAAGTTCAAAAGGAAGATTATGGTTATCCCTCTTTCTGTCTGTATTCTGGAAAATAGTCTTGCAAGACTAGGAAAAACAAAAAGAAAAATATAACATCTATAGTTAACATTCTAGATGTGTCACAGAAAAATTTGACTTTGTGACTGTTTAGAAGTGAAACTCCCTCTATTCAAAAGGGATTTAATATCTGTGAATTAAAAATTAATTTGTAATATCAAACTTAATCCAGAGTGTTTTAAATAGATAGAACCTGCAAATCAGAGTGATATTTTGATGGAAACAAAGAAACAGAAGCTATGATCTTAGAAATTGTTAGAGATGCTTAGTTCTTTGTATTTTTTTAACCTTCAGCAATATATTATACCAAAAATGCAATTTTCCTTTGGTGAAGTACAGCGCCAAGTTTTCTAAAATAATTTCACCTGTCTTTCCTGCAATGGAAAATAACTATGAAAGTGTTGGCTTTTAATGTGTTCTTGACTTCAGGAAAACAGTTGTGCTTTCCTTTTTTTTTTTTTTTAGAAAACTAGTTTCTGTATTGCTTTGCCTTTCCAGTTATAATGGTGATGATCCTTGGAAACCAGTTGTTTGGAATTAGAATTTCTCTCTGTGAGGGTGGTCGGATTTTGCATGGAGAATCGTTAGGAATCCTTCAGAGTCCCTGCAGGAGTGAGCTTTCCTTGATGAAGGGCACTTAGGTCAGACATGCTGCCTATGGCAGCACCTTGACCATTCTGTAATTGTCTTCCTCTCCCCAGGGCGGCGAGGCTCTGATTGCCAGGGCTTGGCTTCTACCCCCACCTCCATCTTGGCTCCTCTACTCCACCGACTTGTGGTACTTTCCAGTGACCTTCAATGCTGACCTTCAGGGAGCCGTCTTCTTTGAGTCTCATCTCATTACGTGAACCCTTTTGCCTAAACATCTCCACAGCTCCCAAAGCCATTCAATTTCCATGTGAGTTTCGGATCCATTCTCAGGCTGACGCAAACCACTTTTCCTCTTAGGGGTTTTCCACTTTGCTGGGCCATACTGTTTCTCCATGGTTGTCAGTTCCACTTGCTGGCACTGTATTTGGAGCCAAGCGCCGTCTCCCTCTCACTGATGTGGGCCCCACGTCACTTTCTACCATGCTAACTAGGCGTGTGGTCCTCTAGCAAGCATGCTGGGATGGTTTCCTGCTGATAGGGTTGTATTCAAGGCCTTGTGATACTTTTAGCTTCCATGGGGAAAACTCTTGGCCGCCACATCACTGGCAACTTCAGTGGCCCGGGGGACCTGTAACTTCCCACGCTTCCTTTGCAGGTTGTCTGTGTGTGGAGTGGCGGTGTAAGCCAGAGACAGCTGATCTGGCTTTC
Source organism: Megascapheus bottae (assembly GCF_031878675.1). Lineage (NCBI taxonomy): Eukaryota > Metazoa > Chordata > Mammalia > Rodentia > Geomyidae > Megascapheus > Megascapheus bottae. Next base: position 41,257,398 of record NC_143528.1, read on the forward strand.
CATGTAGCACTGGGACTTGAGCGTGTTCTCTTGTTTTCAGGACACTCAGTTCCTCTTCTGGGGCAAAGTTGTTGAATCAGGTTCATCACCCAGCGTGGTCTCTAGCATGTCATTCTGGCCTTCATTGCTTTTGGAGTTCTGGGAGGTCTTGAAGGTGAGGCGGTGACGGACACAAAGACAGGACTGTAAATGGATGACTTCAGGATGCGCTGCGAGGTTGTCTGTGTGTTTACAGGCTCATTACTGAGCAGTTGGCTCTATGTTCATTTCTGCTCTACGGACTTGGCTGATCTGATTTTTTTTAAAAACATAAGCTAAACCCTTATTTTATTAGTCACATATTTCGGTGGCCAGATGGTGTCAGTTCATCACGGAGGCTCTGAAGCAGCTTGACCACATGCCACACTGACAAATAAGGTGAAAGATGCCCTGGGGTGACGTAGAACTGTAGACTGTCTCAGAGTTTTCTTCCGAGAGTCGAACTGCTGCTAACAAATGGGATGCTGAGCAACAGTGGAACAGATTTCCCTTCTAGGAAATGCATAATCTAATTTCCCATTAGCTGTAGCGTCTGGTGTGGTCTCGCGGTCAGGACCTGCACAGACTCACGAAGCCCAGCCTAGGTGGAGCCAACACAATGGAAACAACTTAGAAATGGCGAGGGCTGAACAGGTCCAGCTGGTGTGATGAGGCACATGCCGTGTGTCTGCAGCTTGGCAGCTTTTCTCCTGGGACTCTCTTCGTGATGGGGCTCAGGGCTTGGCGACAGCACGGATCACGTCCGTCTGATTCACAGGCCTGGAGACCACGTCACCCACCCTCAGCACACTCGCCCAGGAAGCACTGTGGAGACCCGTGGGAAGGGAGAACATTTAGATTTAAGGCTAAGAAAGTAGGTATGTATTTTTCTTTTTCAGTGAAAAGTGTCATGAACACAAGCCATCAGCTTAATTTGGACACGGTGCCCATGTTTTTTTTTTTTTCCCAGTCCTGGGCTTGAGCTCAGGGCCTGAGCACTGTCCTTGGACTTTCTCAAGGCTAGAGCTCTACCACTTGAGCCTCAGCACCACTTCTGGCTTTTTTCTATGTATGTGGTGCCGAGGAATCGAACCCGGGTCTTCGTGCATGCTAGGCAGGCACTCTACCACTAGGCCAAACTCCTGGTCCGGTGCCCATGTTTTTGAACCCCACTTTTGGAACATGAGGCGCACTAGAATGAATTCAGTGTGTGGTCTTGACACTTGCTGCTGTAGCAATTCAATCCTTGTCTCAGTCATAAGCTTCCCTCTTCCTCCTCTAGCCCAGGAACACAGAGACTGCTGGGCCCTGGCCCCTGCAGGAGATCTCTTGAGGTCTGTGGCTCTCCATGAAGAGTTGTGGTAGAACCAGAGAGCACGCTTGTGGGGACAGATCACAGCCACGCTTGTCCGCCCTGGACCTCTCTAAACACGTCCTTTCCACTCAGAAGGGCGCCAACCCTTGTCATACCTACGTTTGCAGATGGCCTTTCTCAGGGAAAAAGGACTCTTGATAAATGGGAAAACATTATAAAAATCCTCCCTCTGTGTGATTGTAACTGATGGCTCCCTTGCTTGTGACTATAAATGGAATTGTGTTATTTTTGACATCTAAATTACCTGGAGTAGCTGGTCGTGACAATGGCAAGCGTCCTCGGGGTCCTCTCATGTGAGTGGATTGGCTCAACCTCTGGTATGTACCTGGCTTGTCTCTCGAGCCTTTGGAGACAGAGATAGATCCATGGAGGGAAGGAGGTGCTAGTTTTGCCTGTGCTTTGGGGAAATGCTGCCCATCTGCCAGAGTTAGCATTGCTATGATCAGGATTCCTAGCTGATTCCAGGTGAGTACTCTGGGTGAGTGGCTTTTCGCAGGTTTCGTGGCTGGTGAGTGTGTCCAATTTTGTCACTTGTCTTCCTTTCAGTCTTGTGTTTTTTACCCATTACATAAAAATGTCCAGCTTTGGCCCAAATAAACATCCCCACATAGACACGTGTCCTGGCTGGACAGATGGCCACAAAGGCATTTGAATGATTAGCAAAACATTGCTTTTCACAGTGATCTTCAACAACATTCGTTTATATACATTTCGTCATATCTCATAAAGTATTATTCATTCTGATTCCACAGAGGGGATGTTGATCCAAAATGCTCACCCCCCAACCCCGAGAAAACTCAAAGAACTAAGAAAGGACAGGGATACATTTCAATGCCCGTCAGTTTGATTCCAAAGCCATGCTGATGTGGCCACAGCTACAGTTCTGAGCCAGGATGGCTATGTCGGGAGTGACTCGGGTCTCCTGGCACCGAGCCATCACGTCAAACAGATGCTGCCTCTTTCATTTTTAGTAGTTTGGGCTCTGATACAAACTGTAGAAATGACAACTGATGCTTAAATAATAAGCAACGCCCAACATAGGAGCAAATCCCTCTTTGCAGTGGAGGCATTGATTCATTATATAAATAAGCACAGAAAACATTAATCAGGTAAATACAATAAGGGTTGAAAAGCCTAATCACGCATCATGAACTTGACTCCCAAAGTGCTTCTTATAAACCCAGTTCTCACCAATTTCTCATTCCTTTTCTGTCTGTATTCTATTTTCCATTTACATAGACTGGGAGCAGGCAGGATCTCTGGCATGATTGTCACAAAACCATGGCCTTGTTAGAGAAAGAGCAATTGCCAGCCTGTTTGTATAACCCCTGCCAAAGCCAGCGACTCATTAATGATGTGTTTGACTCAGAATCTGCATCATATACTATGGTTGTCCATACAAAGTCAAAAGAAAAAAAAACACAACAAAATCCAAGAAATGTTTTAGGAAAGGCATAAGGCAATTTCTGTCATCTGGTCTACTAGACAAATATCAGCTACTGACGGAAGGAAAAAATAATAAGGCATGTTCAACTGTTATTGGATCCTCAAAGGAGGCCACTTTTTTTTTTCTACTGAGGACTTGGCGAGAGAACAGTGATGGTTCTGTTTCCTTTCTGGGGCAGTTGCGGCTGTGTCATTCCACTGGTGGGGTATGCTGTCCTCAAAAGCATCAAGACACACCCAGTTAAGATCCAGTATCGTCTTAGCCATTTTCCTTACTCTCACCTCTATTTTCTTGAAATAAATCACCAGATAATATCTTTAATGTGTGAAGGGAAGAAATTTAAAAAATCCTTTTGGCACTAAATGACGCATAGACACTGAATCTAATAGAGCAATGCTCGAGGCTGTCTCCGCTGCCTGCCAGCACAGGTGGACATCCCGGTAGAGAGGCGGTGTGGTCAGCTGGGCCGCAGCACAGTGCAGTGGAAGGGTGCAGCAGCCTGGGCTGTTTGTGATGGGGCGGAGGGGGATGCATTGAGAATGTGGGCTTGCTGTGGCATATTCGAGTGTGCCTGCCATTTCCCTGGATTTGCTGATGCACACTTCGTGCCACCATGTAGTAAGGGGCTGCAGAAGGGGTCTCGAGCCCCAGTTCTTGTTGAGGCATATGACAAGGAGTCCCTGCTGGTGGCATATGCTTCTGCCAGCTGCCTGAGGGAAGGAACTGAGGTGGTTAGTGGTGGTCAGAGAGCAGCTGTCAATGCAGCAACCTCTGTACATATGCACATCCTTCCTCTTTGCATGCCTAATATCTCACAGGCATCTGGTTTTCTAGGGCTCTTCCGGGTGTTCAGTGAAGTGAGCTTCCAATGAGCTGGAACCTCTTCCTTCAGTAGAGGTTTGAGCAAATGGTTTTTGTGCTGCTCTACTCCCTAAGGGGTGGGTGATGGTCTGTAGGATTAGCTGGTCCCCTTTCTGCTCTGCCTCCTCGGGCTCTTCCTCAAGGTTTGCTAGGGCGTGGTGTGGGACTGGACAGCCCACCCGAGCCATACCATCCCCTGCTGATGGATCAGCAACCTGACATGGTGGGTTGGCTGTCTAGAATAAAGCACTCTCTGTTCCTAGGCAGGACACAGGTCACTGTCACAGGAAGCTGGCCTTGGTGGCACTGCCCACTTCGTATTCTTTAACAGACAGGGCTTGACTAGAGTTGTATAGAGCTCACTGTGGTACTTGAGTTTTCTCTGGCTTCCACACCACCTTTATGTGTGTTAAATCAGGAACACCTTCTGAGTTGAATTTTTTTGTATATTAACAGCATTATACAATCAAATCAAAGTAATAGAGCTAAGAGGTAGTTTTATTTTCTATTTCATAATCTCCTTTATTATTCAGTAATATTTTTTAAACCACAAATAGAGGTCCAATCTCTAATTACAAATAAAAGAATTGTGTGTGTGTGTGTGGTTTCCCTTCCTTCCTTCCTTCCTTCCTTCCTTCCTTCCTTCCTTCCTTCCTTCCTTCTTCCTTCCTTCCTTCTTTCCTTCCTTCCTTCCTCCCTTCCTTCCTCCCTCCCTCCCTCCCTTCCTTCCTTCCTTCTTTCCTTCCTTCCTTCCTTCCTTCCTCCCTTCCTTCCTCCCTCCCTCCCTCCCTTCCTTCCTTCCTTCTTTCCTTCCTTCCTTCCTTCCTTCCTTCCTTCCTTCCTTCCTTCCTTCCTTCCTTCCTTCCTGCCTGCCTGCCTGCCTGCCTTCCTTCCTTCCTTCCTTCCTTCCTTCCTTCCTTCCTTCCTTCCTTCCTTCCTTTCTTCCTTCCCAACGCAGACAAGTAATTGCAAAGACAGGACTGAAATGGCAGACCCATGTTAGTATGGCAACTCCGGTGGTGGTAGCCTCTTGTTGGTTAGAATCAAAGTCTGCTTTGGCTTTCCAACTTGCTTTTCGGGGGTCCCCATTCCCCTTACTGGAATGTTGTGGGCTACTGGTACTTTGGTGGGGGGCAGGAAAGAGCTCTTCCAGCATCCAGATACATTTGTGATGCATTTTCAGAAGTGCATTTGGAAACACTGAAAATGGAAATCTCCTTTTGTTCATGTTTCACTGCTTATGAGGCAACAGTCACCTTGGTGCTGGTACCCATTTTTTTTTGTTGCTAGTTAATATTTATGGACTACTTTGGAGCTATCTATTCTGTTCAATTAAAGAGATGCACATAGGTGTAGGTTTGATATGAGCTATATTATAACAGAAGCAGAAATCTCCTTCTCTGGGATGCTTCTGAAAGAGATTACTTGGTTTCTATTGTCATGTTAAAAATTTAATATGTGGTAATTGTTAAAGATAAACACTACTAACAAAATGAAGCTTCTCTTCAAAGGTGAGGACCATGAGACTAGGTTTTTGTGCACTATCTGGAAATGTCTCTATAGGAAGAGAGCGTGAGGGCACCAACTGGGCATGCAGGGGAAGAGCTAGCGGGAGACAGCACAACTCTGCAGACAAGGACAAGTGGAAAGTCACTGCCAGAGCACAGTGAGAGAGCCAGCGGAAGGAAATCACCAACGGGATATCAGCGTCAGGAGGTGGGCAAGACCCACCTAGTGCAGATCTGTTTGACTGGATACAAGCCAGGGTGGAAGGCAGAGAGGGTGGGAAGATAGAGGGTGGACAGGCAGTTTTCTCTCATCTTTAGCAGGATTTTTAATTTACATGGGTTCTGCAAGGACCGAGGAAAAAGTCCAGAGCCAGTCATAGCCAGAAAGGACTCAGAGGGTCCTGATATTTGACCTACGTTTGGTCTAGGGGCCATCATTGTCACAGTGAAATAAAAGAGTCAGAGGACTCCCTACGTGTCTGGGTCTGTGGATCTTTATTAGGGGAGAAGAGGACTAGAGAAGTCCTTTACTTGAACTCATTCCATTTCTCTGGACTTTCAAACTGGCAAGAAGCCGACAGCCCTGCTTGCGTTGGTTGTCTGGATGGAGGAGTGCAGGCTCTTGTCTGGACTGGACTTCTGACGGGACTTCTGACTCAGGGCAGAGGAGCATCTGTACAGGCGCACACAGGAGCTCGGGGCCTGGTTGAAGTAGTTTCTTTTCCCTGGAAAGGATGAGCCTGTTGAAACTCAGGGTACTAGAGGTGAAGGTAGTCTCACTCTGGTTTCTAGGTCGAGCCTTAGGCAATCCCTGTAGCACAAGAGCTTTGAGATTCATCCAAGCTCTGCTACATATGTTATATCCACCTACAGAAATATTATGATGAAACTCCTTACTATATACAACCTAACATCTGCTAATTAAATAGATGAGCCAAAATACCCTTCATACTTCTTCAATAATCATTGGATATGTCAAATCTTATCCATGTCTTATTTTTCTTTCTCTGTTTATAATTTAATTTTGGCCTACCCAATGCCTCTAAAACCAAGAGTGAATAAAATAAAAGGAAAACTTGATTTGTTCTTATGAGATGACTTTTATGAACGCGATGGTGGCATGATTTTTGATTCATGTGTGGAGTCTATACCATCTGCTCCATAAATTCAGGATACCTGTTTAGGTTTTCAGGGGAAAAAGAGCATTTCTAAACATAACGGCCCAGAGGCGTTGTCTGTGGTAGAGAAAGGAGCCTGTACTTTCACTTCTTTGAGTCTGAACAAAGGCCAGGACTCATGGCCTTCCAAGAGTGGCCTCTAGAATTCCCATCTTCACAGCCATCCCGTGAGTTATCTCTGAGTTCTTGGATTCTTCTCTGTGCTTTCCAGGTGGGTGGAGACTTTCCTAGGGATTTCCCGTGTCCCCCTGTCATCTTGGCTTCCCTGGTCTGTGTGCTTTGCTAGCTCCTTAGCCTCCATTATCGGCAGGCCACGCCCGTTCTTCCTTCCCATTGTATGGCCTCTGCTTCCCGCCTTGCTCTGAAGACTCTCCTCTGGCCGAGCGAGGCCCACGGGCGTGGTGTCTAGAGCTCGTCTTATTTTATTCCCTTCTAAGTGGTACTATGGAAGAAGACAGAAAGCTGATGAGGTAAGCGCAGGACTTAACCAATTGAAGTTCAGATGGGGCTGGTGGTGAGGAATTAGTCGGGAAAAATGTAATTGTCAAAGCGAGTAGGTCTGGACAGAGGCTCAGTCCCCCGCCGTGTGTGGTCCTGCTGTGTGTGGCACATCCCTGACCTCAGTGCCAGTGACAAACCCGCAGGGGAACCTCTCCAACTTTCTATCCCAGCTCACCGAGAGAGCCGAGATGTCGTGCCATCCTCCGTTAGTGTGAGTTCTGTGCTTATTGATTGGTGGGTTTTAACAAAATTAATTTGTTGCTGAGGTACAGGGTTGTCACATCATGTTAAATGATTTTATATCCAATACAGAGATAGAAATCTATCTATTGGATTGAAGATGCAATACCTTAATTACTGATATTAAATCAGGGCTCTGCGTCAGGCCTTGGGTTGTCCAATGTCTTTTAAAGAGCTTTTCTTCCTCCAGGAGACTAAGTTGACTCTTCTGAGGGTTGGGTAATGGGGTTTGAACACAAGGCTAGGAAAAGTCTCCACCAGGTGAGCTGCATCCTAGCCCTCTTTGCTTTAGTTATTTGGTTTTTTATTGTTGGATTTTAAAGAAGTGTATAAAACTAAAAAAATACTGTATGTCTCCAAGTGCACTTCTGAGGACCACATACAAGGGCTCCACAGGGGTCACGGCACAGCGCTGTTCACTACACAGGGCAGGGATCACAGTATTTTCTCCTGGAGACATGGCTTTCTGTGTGAAGCCTGCGAGGAGCTCATACCCAGCAGAAGCTCCTAGTTCTGGAAGAGTGGGCTCCCATGTGCCCAGCTGCACGCTGCCCTCCACCCCTCAAGACTTCGCCCCAGGGGACTGATGTCTTTCTCATCCGATGAGTCGATGTTATCTGTCCTTCCTCCCCCTCCAAGAGCATGGCCACCCTTGCAAGCTGCCACCTGGGGCAGGTGATGGAAACACAAGCCAGACTTTCTAGAGAGGGCAAAGCAAGAAGTGTTGGCCCCTGTCAGGCAAAGATTCCTGCTAGGCTCCCAGTCGGGTCTCTGCTCAGATCGGCTGCCCAGCTTTGCCTCTTCTCGCCTCTCCACTCTTTTACAGCTACACTTTGTTCTCCTGTGCCACTCAGAACCATGGTCATGGGCAGAGAAGACAGCATCTGTGTCCTGGTATCTCGAGGAACACTCTGCTCAGCCTCACTTTGATGACCTGCTCATCTCTGAATGGCTTTCATCTGGGAGGACAGCCGGGGCACTGACAAGGCAGAGGCAAAGGCCCCTTCACTGCACACCGCAGTGGAAAAGGTTTAACAACCACGAGGAAGGGTGGTGTGGGAGGGTACAGAGGTGAGCTCCATGTGTCGACGTGACCTGGCTAAGTGATGCCCAGATAGCCATTGAAACATGATCACGGGGCTTGTCCGTGAGGGTACTTCTGAGAGAGATGAGAACTGACATCAGTAGACCGGGGGACAAAAATCACCTCCCTAGTGTGGGTGGGCAATAGCCACTCCACTGAGGATCCAAAGAGAGCGAAAAAGGTAGAAGAGTAAGCTTGCTGTCTCTATGTGAACCAGAGTCTTTGTCTTCTGCCTGCACACATCAGACTCACATTTGTTGTGTCTTCAGACTCTTGGAATTAAACCACATATTCACTCTCGTAAGTTTCAAGCCTTTGGACTTGAACCGATCCACACTACCGGCTTTCCTGGGTGTCTAGCTTTCTGATGGCTTGCGGCAGGAACGCTCGCCTCTGCCATCGGGAGAGACAATTCTATAACAAATCACCTCTTCTCTATCTGTGCACGTATTCCAGGTTCTGTGTCGGGGTGCAGGCGAGTTACAAAAGAAAACTGAGTGGGGACAGATGCCAGCTGTGCCTACGAAGCAGGAGCAACACAGGGGAGAGATTGCTGTGGAAGTGATTACGTACACGGGGGTAGGAAAACGCCACACGGCCTGGATAAACTCCAACTGTCGAAGAGCGCAAGAGAAGAACAAACGGAAGGGCATCTAGAGTAATAGTTAAGCACTTGAACTAGAAACCTCCTTCACATACACATTCAGCATCGAGCCAGCATGGGAGCACTAGGGGACCTGCTTGGAGTAGAGGAAGGCAGGAGAAGGATCATCGCCGTGATTAAATGGCAGGTCACTGTGGTCTGACCACGCAAGCTTGAGCGCCGCCGGTCAGTGAGCTCAGTGGCATTGCTGCCCTGTGTATCAATGGCAGCCTCTTTGTTTGAAATAGTAACACAGGACAGTGGTAATAATGGAGTCTAAATTGGTGGCTACAGATGCTGTAATTTTCACTAGGTTGTTATCCTTGTGTGGAGATTTGAAAAATCCATTCAAGACACATTTCAGGGTCTAGGCAGCAAGGCAGCTAAGATTGCAGATGCTCTGATTTATCTTGGCGCTCACGCCGGCCGCTTCTTGCCCAGATCCATTCTTCATGCTGCCGGAGGCTGTCCTTCTCGAGTACCAATCAGATCACGTGTCTTCTCTGCTTAAAACCCTCTCATGGCTTCCCATTGCCATCTGACTCATGCCAGGTTTGGAATCCTGAGTTAGACTCTGGAATGTGGCATTCTCTGGCCACATCTCCCCCCTTTCTTTGGATGCAGGACACGTTCTGTGTCCCTGAACACTCCACCCGAGAGCTGTTCTCATGCTGTTCCCGCCAGCCTGCAGGCTCCTCCCCCACTTTGTCTTTCTGTGGCTGACCCCACACCCTGGTCAAGCCATCCAGACTTCACTCATCCCGCCTCCGTTCCAGAGCACATTGTAATTCTGCTGCCACTTTTGTATGGAATGAGCTAGGACCCTGACTGGAAGTCCATGAACCTTCTTCAGTGTCTTATTTTATCTTTGATGTCTCAATTCTGGCATAATACCCAGATCCTAATAAGGACTCAAAACATGTCTGTAGAATCAATAAACTTAAAGAAGACTAATGGTGTAAAATACTTTAGGCACCTTCTGCATCTCCGGTGGTTTTGGGGAACCTGTAAACTATAGCACAGAAGCACACACTAGGTCAGCTGTTGTAGCCTTTGTCCTGGGTAAAGCCAGTTTACACCAGTCTCTGTGTCCACTCGTGGATGGAGTCTGGAACATAGTGCAGCCCCAGTGGTATGGAAGCAGCCCAGGAGTGCCACTGAGAAGTGGAATGCTACCCCCACCCTTCACCCATCACAGAGGCCAGAGGAGAGAGAGAATTTCAGATACCAGTCCCTTGGCTGAGCCTGGTATGAAGTGGAGGGAGAAGGCGTCGAGTGCAGGAAAGGGGGTCCTTGTGAGGACAGGAGTCGCTCCAATGCGAGGGACAGGGAGTGAGGAAGAGGAACAGAGAGGATGAGCTTCACGAGAGATTTCCTCCTCCTTCAGCACACGCACACAGATGTAGATTTCTCTCTCTCTCTCTCTCTCTCTCTCTCTCCATATATATGTGTATATATGTATATGTATATGTATATAGCACAGTGGGAGACATGTGTGTATATATATGTATATAGTACAGTAGGAGACACGTGTGTATATATATATGTGTATATAGCAGAGTGGGAGACACGTGTGTATATATATATGTATATAGCACAGTGGGAGACACGTGTGTATATATATATATGTATATAGCACAGTGGGAGACATGTGTGTATATATATATGTGTATATAGCAGAGTGGGAGACATGTGTGTATATATATATATGTATATAGCACAGTGGGAGACATGTGTGTATATATATATGTGTATATAGCAGAGTGGGAGACATGTGTGTATATATATATATGTATATAGCACAGTAGGAGACGTGTGTATATATATATGTGTATATAGCAGAGTGGGAGACATGTGTGTATATATATATATGTATATAGCACAGTAGGAGACGTGTGTATATATATATGTGTATATAGCAGAGTGGGAGACATGTGTGAATATATATATGTATATAGCACAGTGGGAGACATGTGTGTATATATATATATGTATATAGCACAGTGGGAGACATGCATGTATATATATGTATATAGCATAGTGGGAGACATGCATGTATATATATGTATATAGCAGAGTGGGAGACATGTGTGTATATATATATGTATATGTATATAGCACAGTGGGAGACATGTGTGTATGTATATATATGTGTATATAGCAGAGTGGGAGACATGTGTGTATATATATATATGTATATAGCACAGTAGGAGACATGTGTATATATATATATGTGTATATAGCAGAGTGGGAGACATGTGTGAATATATATATGTATATAGCACAGTGGGAGACATGTGTGTATATATATATGTGTATATAGCAGAGTGGGAGACATGTGTGTATATATATATATGTATATAGCAGAGTGGGAGACATGTGTGTATATATATATATGTATATAGCACAGTGGGAGACATGTGTGTATATATATATATGCATATGTATATAGCACAGTGGGAGACATGCATGTATATATATGTATATAGCACAGTGGGAGACATGCGTGTATATATATATGTATATAGCACAGTGGGAGACACGTGTATATATATATGTATATAGCACAGTGGGAGACATGCATGTATATATATATATGTATGTAGCACAGTGGGAGACATGCATGTATATATATATATATATATATGTATGTAGCACAGTGGGAGACATGCGTTAAACTTTTCGCTATTTATAGTAAATGCTGAGAGAGTCTTATTTGGGCGCATGATTCCAGAACTTCAAGCCCAGCCTTCACTCACAGACACAGGTAGCAATAATAACATCACGTGTTTCTCCCACACCTGATGTGATTGGTATGTTAGCATGCCCTCTTCGTGAGGTACAAGTTGATTACCATCTCATGTTCTCCATATCCATTAAAGCAGAAAGCTCTGGGTGCACATGCAGGGAGCGTGAGAAAGCCGCCCATCTCCACATGTCCTCATCTCTTCTGGGGGGGAAGGACATCAAACTTAGGAAGAGCAAACAAAGGGGAACGGGGAGAGATAAAGCCCCAGGGGGCTGCAGGGCTCGATATTGACTCCAAGGCCCAGAGTGAAGGAGCCTCACTTCCGAGAGGACAGGGATCCCCGTGGAGGACAGGGATCTCCTTGGAGAACAGGGATCTCCCTGGAGGACAGGGATCTCCCTGGAGGACAGGAATTTCTGTGGAGGATAGGGATCTTCTTGGAGGACAGGGATCTCCGTGGAGGTCAGGGATCTTTGTTGAAGATAGGGATCCTCATGGAGGACAGGGATCTATCTCCCTGGAGGACAGAGATCTGTTTGAAGGATAGGGATCTCTGTGGAGGACAGGGATCTCATGGAGGATAGGGATTGCTGTGGAGGACAGGGATCTCCATGAAGGACAGGGATCTTTGTGGAGGACAGGGATCTTCTTGGTGTTTCGGGATCGCAGTGAAGGATAGGGATCTCCATGGAGGACAGGGATCACTGGGGAGGACATGGATCTCTATGGAAGATAGGGATCTTCTTTGAGGACAGGGATCTCCGTGGAGGACAGGGATCTCAGTGGAGGACAGGGATCTCTATGGAAGATAGGGATCTTCTTTGAGGACAGGGATCTCTGTGGAGGACAGGGATCTCATGGAGGATAGGGATTGCTGTGGAGGACAGGGATCTCCATGAAGGACAGGGATCTTTGTGGAGGACAGGGATCTTCTTGGTGTTTCGGGATCGCAGTGAAGGATAGGGATCTCCATGGAGGACAGGGATCACTGGGGAGGACATGGATCTCTATGGAAGATAGGGATCTTCTTTGAGGACAGGGATCTCCGTGGAGGACAGGGATCTCCATGGAGAACAGGGATCTCAGTGGAGGACAGGGATCTCCATGAAGGACAGGGATCTGTGTGGAGGACAGGGATCTCCGTGAAGGACAGGGATCTCCATGGAGGACAGGGATCTGTGTGGAGGACAGGGATCTCCATGGAGGACAGGGATCTCTATGGAAGATAGGGATCTTCTTTGAGGACAGGGATCTCTGTGGAGGACAGGGATCTCTGTGGGGTACAGGGATCTGTGTGGAGGACAGGGATCTGTGTGGAGGACAGGGATCTCAGTGGAGGACAGGGATCTCCGTGGAGGACAGGGATCTCAGTGGAGGACAGGGATCTCAGTGGAGGACAGGGATCTCCGTGGAGGACAGGGATCTCCATGAAGGACAGGGATCTCTGTGGAGGACAGGGATCTCCATGGAAGATAGGGATCTTCTTTGAGGACAGGGATCTCTGTGGAGGACAGGGATCTCTGTGGAGGACAGGGATCTCCGTGGAGGACAGGGATCTCCGTGGAGGACAGGGATCTCAGTGGAGGACAGGGATCTCCATGAAGGACAGGGATCTGTGTGGAGGACAGGGATCTCCATGGAGGACAGGGATCTCCATGAAGGACAGGGATCTCCATGAAGGACAGGGATCTCCGTGAAGGACAGGGATCTCCATGGAGGACAGGGATCTCTATGGAAGATAGGGATCTTCTTTGAGGACAGGGATCTCTGTGGAGGACAGGGATCTCTGTGGGGTACAGGGATCTGTGTGGAGGACAGGGATCTCCGTGGAGGACAGGGATCTGTGTGGAGGACAGGGATCTCCATGGAGGACAGGGATCTCTATGGAAGATAGGGATCTTCTTTGAGGACAGGGATCTCTGTGGAGGACAGGGATCTCTGTGGGGTACAGGGATCTGTGTGGAGGACAGGGATCTCCGTGGAGGACAGGGATCTCCGTGGAGGATAGGGATCTCCGTGGAGGACAGGGATCTCTCTGTGTGGAGGACAGGGATCTCCGTGGAGGACAGGGATTTGCGTGGAGGACAGGCATCTCCATGGAGGGGTAGGCTTCCTTGTGGAGAGGTGAGGATAGCACGCCCCATGCACGCACGGCAGGCTCCTGCACTGAGGGCTCTGAGCGCCCGGCCCCCCGGTGCATGCGGTGCTTGTGTGGTGGTAGGTAGACGTAAATGATCCTTGTCCCACTCCCTATTCCTAATCTAGGCAATGGCACAGGCACTTTGTCCTCCCGGCAGGCGGACATCACACAGCCTAAGTCTACAGACCATTAACGCTAACGTGAGATATGCAGCCAGGCTCTACCGAGGTCCACTTGTGGCTGTGTTCACGTGACCCCCGCCCCGGGCCTGCTCTACAGGTATTACCTGCCTGTTTCCTCCTCAAGACAAGCTATGTGGGAACCCAGACGGTCCCTAACACCCTCTCCTGTCAGTGGCCGCTGGCACTGTAGAGGGGGACCAGGTCTTGGTAAGATGCGAAGGCATCTGGGGTGGTGACAGGTCACCCATGGGAGCCAGCGGTCTAGAGCTTCATCTGACCTCTTCGGGACATCATGAGGGCACAGCCTTTGTAGAGCTGGCCGTAGTGCTGGTGTTCGGGGCCTCTTGCTCACAGAAGCTCACCTTGGCCTGCATCCGAGGTATCCCTCTAAGTCAGTGGCTTTCTGTCAGGAGCACGGTCCCAGGGAGCACGGTTCCAGGGAGCACGGTCAGGACAGAGAGCGTTGCTTCCCACTGGGAGTTGAAGGAACATAAAGGAAAGCTGACTGCTAGCTTGGCGGGGCTCCAGTAACGTCACCATTCTTAGGAACTGTCTACGCTCAGAATAGAACATAAATAGCTTTCGAAATTTCTTGCAATGATGGTTCTACTCACCTCGTGTTTCTCAAGGGGGTAAGTGCCCTTATTAGTTTCTGAAGAGAAAAATATACTTCCAGGGTATTACCTTACTATGAGACCTACTTCTTTTCCTCGTAATTGAAGAAGTCACAGCATGCACCCAAAAGATTAAAGCTTGTATAGGAGAGGATGAGAGGTTTTTTTTCTTTCTCTCTTTGGAAAGCACTGGACTCTTGTGAGGCACTATTGACTTAGTACTCTGCAACGCGACTTCAGGAGGGAACTTGGGAGGGCCACCCCAGTACTGTCTTACGTTTTGGGGGCACACCTCAAATGACCTCGTGTGTGGGGCTTGCAGGCACCCCAGTTTAGGGCATTTGTTGGCTAGTGTTATAGTTATTTGAGTGCATGCTACTTAGTATTTTTGACAAAAAGAACCTGCTCACATGCCTGGTAAAGAAGCTGAAGCAGTGCCAGTACTGAGAATGGAAGAACTTAGTGGCGATGGCGTGTGGCGTGTGACTCCAGCCTTCCTAAGCCCTTGGGAAACCGCGCAGTGGTGACCCTGGGAATGAGCACTAAGAGTCAGTGCATCTCGGTGAGAGGAAATGCAGGGTATAAGCAGAGGCCGTCCTCGTCCTGCTCTTTCCTTCAGAAGTTCCCACATCCCTGATGACTTTTGGAAGATGTTTTAGGTCAAGCCATGCCATGCACAAGGAGCCCCCCTCCCCGCCCCTGCCCCCGGCATGTGCGGAGCTGGTAAAGATGAACACAGCGCAGCCCTCTCCCGGGTGGGATGTGAAGTGGTTTGTCTGGGAGTGAGTCCCATGTAAGGTGGACATGGCAGTTTTGACCAGGAGTGGTTTGCAGCAAGCAAACCAGCTTCTAGAAAGCTCTGGAGCTGAAGCCTGAGCCTTCTCCACCGTGCAGGATGATGCCCCCGAGAGATTATTTCCCCTGCTCTGAGGAATCAAATCGTTCCTCACTGTGGGTCGCCATCTACAGATATTGCCGCTAACTCCCGAGGCAGACCTGATGCAGATAAGATTAATCCTGGTGAAGTGGCCTATTAAACCAGGTATTTATCAAAATGTTTTATGGGGGCTGTGGTTCATTATATCTTCTCTTCTCTGTGGAACAGGGAACATTAGTTCTCGGGAGAGGTCATTTTGCAAGTATTCGCTGTGCTAGGACTAAGGCTTTATAGATTGCCTCCAGTGACATTGACTGTTGCCCGCTTTCCATTTGGAAGTAAAGCAGCCCAGGGCCTCATATCCAATTCATAGGATTCCAGGAGAGGCCCATGCTTTGCATAATAGAGACTCCTCACTGCTAGAAGCTGTCCTTTCCGCAGGCCGCTTGCAAAGGTGCCCGTGGACTGAAGAGTTAGTTATGACAGCATAAAGTCTGACTGTAGTAAGCATTTTCTCTTTCTGCCATGTGAGCCCTTGGAGAAAGAAGAGTATGTGGTATATTGAGAAAAAACCTTCTATGTCATCCTGCAGGGGACAGAAGGAAGCAAGGGAAAGCAGTATTGATTGTACCTTCTAACTGCACTATACTCGTGGAGAATGTCCCACAGGCCATTAACTTTGTAAGCTTCCGGTGACTGATGGAAAAATGTGCGAGGGTCAGTAGGTGCATGTTTCATCTTCTAAATCACGCTTTGAGTTTACTAGGTGGTAAGAGGGAATATAATTAATCTATTATTTCATAAAGAAAACAGCTCACGTTCTCAGATGCATTCCCCACTCTGTATCTCTGCTGGGATATACAAGTTGGAGATTGTGGTCCAGGCTCCCCAACTTCTTTTTTTTTTTTTTTTTTTTGCCAGTCGTGGGCTTGAGCTCAGGGCCTGAGCACTGTCCTGGGACTTTCTCAAGGCTAGAGCTCTACCACTTGAGCCTCAGCACCACTTCTGGCTTTTTCCTATGTATGTGGTACCGAGGAACCTGGGTTTTCGTGCATGCTAGGCAAGCACTCTACCACTAGGCCACACTCCCGGCCCCTCCCCAGCTTCTTTTAAACATGTGTTCTACCCTCACTTGGGAAATCCACATGCCTTCATGATAAGAGCTCTTCACTTTAGTCTGCATGCAAGCACACATTCGTGGCCTTTTCTGCCTTTAACCTTGGCTGGAAACCTAAGCTGAGTTCAGATGGTAGAAGAGCAATCGCTGGTTAAAATCACAAAACTGCACCTGAGTGGAGAGGTGTGGATGAATTCCTGCATTTCATGACAATGACTCTCGTGTTGAGCTAGGCTTAGATCAAATGGTCTAATCTCAAGGGATGCAATCCTAAGTGATAATCTAGTTTTCAGATGGTAGCATGGGGATGGGTTATTTCTACTGTCTCAATAGTTTTTCTCCTCTCATCTGTTAGTTTTGGAGGGTAGAGCCCTTATGCTAATGATGTGTGCAGTCTGTCTGGTGCCTGATAGTCTGGGGTCACAGGTGACCTGAGCTCTGAGCTGATTACAGAATTTTTTATCAAGCTATCTGATTGTCACGGAGAGGCTCTTTCTTAGGAACCTGAAAGTGCATACTTTACCAAAAATCTCATAGTGTTTTCAATTTAAATAAACAAAAATGAAAAAAAAACCCTAACAAAAATATAAAAGAAGAAAAAACCACATTGGTATAGAAACAAGGCCAAGATGTGGAAGAAGATGGAAGTTTTCCAGCAGAGACGATACCTGATGACCTCAAAGACACTCCTGCTGTTATGGAAATGTATGGTAGGATTTGGTAGTGGTTTTCTAGGAAAGAAAAAATAACCCTCTTTCCTTATAATCATGGCTTATAATTAAACATGTATTTTACTTATATTTCCTCATTTCTTTGATTACTTGATGCATTAGGGGATAGATAACTGAAAGTAACCAAGCAAAATTCTGGATTATGCTCTTAGGGAAAGTGAGCACATCAGAGCATTTCCACTGGAGTTTGCGATACAGCCTGGCTGTGTGTGTGGTCTTGTGCTCATTCCACGAGGAGCTGCTGGTGGCTAACAAGGCCAGGCAGGCTAGGGAGTGGCAGGGACCCACGTGGAGCGGGGAGACAAGTCAGCATCTGGAGGCGGGTGTGGGCACAATGAAAGCTAGCTTTCTGTTGCCTTGATGAATTAAAAAAATGAAGTTGCAAGCCAGGCGCCTGTGGCTCATGCCTGCAAACCTAGCTACTCAGGAAGCTGAGATCTGGGGCTTGCACTTGGAATCCGGTCTGGGCAGGAAAGCTTATGAGATTTACCAATTATCAGAGAACCAGCAGTAGAGCTGTGGCTCAAAGTGGTAGAGCTCTAGCCGTGAGCACAAAGGCTCTGGGACAGTCCCCAGGCTTTGAGGTCAAGATAGACAAGAAATCAAAGTTGTGGTATTTGTCTAGAAGTACCACCCACATTGAAAGGAGGCCGTCAGGTGTTCTTGATGTTGAGGCAGGATCTCTCTTGTAGGACAGGCTGGTCTTGATACTCTGATCCTCTGACTGAGGAGAGCATGAGTGTGACACTTTAGACCCCAGCCAGAGGCTGTGAGGACTTTGAGAATATGGATTTCTGTTTCTTAGGTTCTTAAATTAAAATTCATGGGAAGAATCGCTGACTTCTTTTGGCTGGAAAGGAGGAAAATGAATAATGACATTCCCGTTTTTCCAGTTATCAGTGCTGCTTCATAAGGTATCACCACCTTCAACGGCCGCCGTGTGGCTCTATGCGTGTAGATTTTGTGTGTCAGGATTCATTTCTGCTCCATGGTGCCTGAGGTTGAAGTGGCGTCCACGTGCGATGTCCTTGTAGGAAGGCAGCCTCGAACTTCCTCGCAGGCTCCAGTGTGATGGGCAACAGAAAAAAACGAACGGTCCACCCTCAGCTGTGGAAGCAATCCCACAGGATTGACAGGAGATTGCCTTTGGTAATTTATTAGATAGCTCAGAATTATGAAAAACCTCATACCATGAAGAGAGGACAGGTGAGTCCTCTGCCTTGAGTCTGCTGGCTCCATGAATTCTTCAACTGAGTGTAATACAGAAAAACAGGGTTAGAGGTCATTCCGTGAACAGTTAGCCGTTTCCTCGTTTTTAGCATCTTTAATCAGGGAACGTCAAAACTTCCCTGTGCTTTTTCTACCCATGATTAAGTTCACCATGTGGCTTTCCCTTCTTGACTGGGTCGACAGTAAAGAGCACTGATTTTTAAATATTGAACCAACTCTTCACTGTTGGAATAAAATGTCTCAGATATGGAATATATTTTATATAGATTATAAATTATATGTTGTATTATATGTATATAAATATTCCATCCAGATTTGCTGTGCAATAATACTTTGTTAAGGCTAGGACTAGTCTGTTGTTTTTTTCTTTATTATTGTAATTTTTTGTTTCACTTAATGTTGGGATAATCTAGCCTCCTATAAAGAAATGGTGAATATTTTTCTATTCTATTTTCTGAACAAATGTGCAGAATGGTTTGATGTTCATTGGATGCTTAAAGGAATTCATCATCGAAGTCATTGGGCTGGAGTTTTCTTTGATGTGAGATTTTCAACTGAACTCAGTGTTTTTCAACATGTAGCACTATTTAGATTGGGTTTTGTAATGGCTGAGTTTGTGTGGTTTGCATCTGTCAGGGACAGTTCCTGTTATGGTTATGTCAAATTTCTTGTCATGCCATTGCCTACGATGCTCCATTATTATCTTATGAATATTTATAGGGGCTGGGGCAATTACCTGCTTTTGATTCTTCACTCTTTCCCTCCCTCCCTCCCTCCCTCCCTCCCTCCCTCCCTCCCTCCCTCCCTCCCTCCCTCCCTCTGTCTCTCTTCCTCTGTCCCTCTGTATCTCTCCCCCTCTCTTTGGCTAAAGCTTAATTTTACTACGTGTTTCAATCAAGCAGCTCTCAGGTTGCCTTTCCTCATTGCTTTTCTAATTTATGTTTTCTTTTATCTCTTCCCTTCTATTTTCTTTGTGTTTAATTTTGTTGTTGTTAGTTTATTAGGAAAAAGGTTAGATCCTTGATTTGAGACCTTTCTTATGTGGCTGCATTAGTATGTAGCCTTCTTTCACGTGGCTGTGGCACCAATTTTGACTGCGTGGGTTTCTATTTGCAGGTAACTGGAAACATCTTCTAATTTACGATCGTATTCCATGGATTATTATTTCAGTGAATTTGGTTTAGAAGTTAGGTGAGGGGAGGATATTCCGGAGCTGCTCCGTCTGGGGGTATCCAGCCTGTGGGGGTGGTCGTGGCGCGGGTCCACTTCTTGTAGGGTGCCTGCAGTCATGCGTCTGGCTCGACCATTTTGAATGGCCCACAAAATTTTGGTACAATTGTCCAAATGGCTGTGGCAGAAAGAGGATTTCATACCTGGATAGTTTCTCTAGCTAGATAATCCCTCTCTGGTCTATCCTGTGTTATTAATCATTTTGAATGTTTTATTAATAATAAGGACCAAGACACAGAGGTGTCCAGGATTCACACCCTGTGCATGTCACTGGCGCAGGGTCCGCGTGGGCCTCCCGCCTGGGCGCCCCATGGCAGGGCTGGTGAGGAGTGCACTGTGGGGGCACGGCTGGGCTGTCAGGAGCCCAGCAGCTCTTGCTCCGTGAACTATGGCGCTGGCCCAATTACCTCTGAGGAGCCTCAGTTTTCTTTCCTGTGAAGAGGACATGTTAGCTCTGGGTTGATTTTGTCCCCAGGATTTGGCTAATTATTATTCCTTTGTCATACTTGACAGAGGTTTGCCCGAGGAAGGTCGTGGGAATTAGTGTGTGCACCCTCCAGGTCGGGACCTGAGGATGGGACTCTGTACTGGAAAGTGGAAAGCCAGCGCGTTTCAAGAGAAGGCCCAGCTAGCAGAGGCTTGATCCTTCCTGGCTTGCTCCTGGTCCTGGCCGCCTGTCTCCAGAGGGAACCAGTGTTCTCCGGTTCTTATTTTGTCACCGCGGAGAGGAGTCTGGACACAGGTAGGCGCCCGCTGCACGGAGCTGACATATTTTTTACCTTAAGCATCCGAAGCTATCAACCAGGACCTGAAACAAGAGTGTCCATAGCATAATACTAAGACCTGGGACAATGTCAGGAGACAGGAGCTTCATCAGTGTTAAGTTCTGGCTATCGCTTTGTAACTTAATATCACTTATTCAAGTAGAAGCGATAGCTCGTTATTCTTTCCAATACTAAATTTCCTCCCCTGCTGTTGTTGGAAGGAAGCAGAAATAGCTGGGACATTTATAAAGCTGGAAACAATTCTCATCTTTGAAACTATATTTTGAGATACTAAAGGTTGAAAGCACAATCCTTCGCATGCAGTCTGTAACGTCATGACTTGTTGTCACGGAGGTGACGTTGTTTGGGGGTTTCAGGAGGGCTGAGGTCGGGGCTGGCATGTGTGTTTGGCTCCACACCGCAGTTACATAAACCTGGTATTCACGCATGTTTGATGAGGTTGTAATACAGGCTTTCAGAGTGCAGAACCAGTCTAAGGGCACGTAATGTTCACAATGAACATTTCTTTTTGTTGTTGGAAGGAAGCTTTTCCCAAGAAAGTAGATTTCTTCGGAAAGTGTTGACCTGTAAGCTATGTCCTCGACCCTGCCTCAAGAAGAGAAACGAGAACTCCAG
Organism: Megascapheus bottae; assembly: GCF_031878675.1. NCBI lineage: Eukaryota > Metazoa > Chordata > Mammalia > Rodentia > Geomyidae > Megascapheus > Megascapheus bottae. Next base: position 41,278,523 of record NC_143528.1, read on the forward strand.
GCCCCAGGCCTGTGTCGCAGTAACGGGTGGTTGTATTCACCATGTCATACCCGGCTGTGTCATTTCTCCAGCACCCTGGCTCCCGTAGGCCTCTCCTCTCTGCAGACCTCCGCACACACCTGCCGGAGCCGCCCTCCTCCCCTTCACTTTCAGCCCCATCCTTCCCTCAAGCAAAGTCCTTACTATAGTCTCATATAGGCTGGGCCACTGTTCTTCCAAGAAACGTGGTTCCCTCTTCTACACAGTGACCTTTCACTGGCGTGTTCACATACATCTGATCTTTGCATCTCTGTCTGAGTTTGACCACCGGTCCAGGAGGACAAGGATATATCTCCTTTCGACTACGATCGAGATCTTGTTTACAACGTGCAGACTTTAGGTCCCTCACCCTTCTGTGTCCTGAGTCTCAGAGGGTCACTTAGGACGCCCATCTCCGCATGTCCCATTCCCAAGAGACTGAGGACAACAGAGAGGTTGAACATCAGCCCTTGTATTCTCCATGTTCTCTGACATGCAGGGAGGAAGTCACACCTGGCGGTCCCTGCTTCTGCCTAGTTAGCTCACCAGTGAGCTTCTGAGGGGCACACAGGAGCCCTGTGCTTCAGAACTGCCCGGAGTCCCTCATTTTCTTGGCCAGGCCAGGGCGCCTCTGCAGAGAATGACTTGGGCCTCTTTAAAGAAGGACCGTGAAGTCAGGGTGATGGCTTTCCGGAGTCGTCCTCTTGCTTTGGGAGGTGTGTCGTGTGCCTCTGGCACTCCGCCTCTGGGTGCGCGGGTTCCTTTCTCAGGAGGCTTTCTGAGCTTGGTTGTAGATCACAAGGGCTGTCCAGTGCATGGAGTACCCAGCTGTCCACGGCCCTTGGGGATCCACTCCTCCCAGCCAGGCCCTGGATATTCCCAGCAGACACGAGAGCACGCAGGCCGCCGGCGAGCGCCGGCCTCGTCTGGAGGAGAGGCACGGGTGCTGGGCTGCACGCTGCGTTGCTGAGATGACATTGATTTCCTGGGACTGCACCAATAGAGACATTCAGGTTAAAAAACCAAAATGAACCGCGCAAACACAGGCCCACAGGTTCCTAGGCACCGTCTGCGTTCTGAACTTTCCTCCCTTTGTGGGCCTTTTAAGCTGTTCTCCTCTCCTTTCTCGACACACGCCTGAACGTCCACATCAGCATCTTTCTGGAAGGATGTGGGTTTGCTGTGCCCTCTCTGCAGGGTGTTTGTGACCTCGAGGCACAGGGTCCTGTCAGACGAGGACATCGCTCTGCAACACCGACCACTGGATGCCCTTTCTCACAGCGGGGGAAATGCTCTCCCGGGGGGGGAAAACACTTTTAAAAACAGGGCAAAACACATTAAGCAATATTGCTTTGATCTATTTTGTGGTGACAGGTAGGCGATGTGGACAGCCTTGTTTTGTGTTTCTTTCTTTTCAGCCCCAGAAATTCACAGCCAGAACCTGGCTGAAAACCGTATATTTAAACATACACTCCCCATTTTTTTTTTTTTTGCCCAGGGACAGAAGGATTACAGATCAGGGAATGTTCTGTGCTTACAATTAAGTGAATTACTTGCTGGCTCATCTTTAACTTTAATTACTTTCTCTTCTTCAACTTTGCAATTAGCTGATGTTGCTACAAATTTTTGTCACATACTTAATCTTTATATAGCGTTTTTGGCCAGAGTGCAGTTCAAGTCTGTGAGCTACTCTGGTATCTGTCTTCAGAGCTGGGTGTCGGGTGGGTCTCTCTCTCTGACAAGCCTGCACTGTACAAGGGGGGTGGGTGAGACTTAGGCCTCTTCCTACATGCAGGTACACAGGGCCCTGGGGCCACCCATGGCTTTGTCCTTCAATTCCATTAACCATGGCAACAGGAGGCTATTCAGTCCTTCACAGCCCTCTCCCACCCCATCACAGATCTGGAGCTTAGGAAGGGCTCTGAACACTTGCTGAGTGGAAGAGCCACTCTTTGAATCTTTAATCTCCTAGTCCACAGCCTTTTGTCTCCACTGGGTTCCAGGCAGTGCTAGCTCGGTGTTGTGCTCGTCAGTGGATGACAGGAGGAAAGGCATAGAAAGAACCAGGGGCCCTGCAATGGGAGTTCGTAAGCTCCTACAGAAGCTGGCGACTGCTGACTGATGGGCGTGATAGCCAGAGTTTTCAGTTGGAAAAAGGCAGGCCAGGCCTGTGAGGTTAATTGTCCATATTGAGTAAAATGAAGCTGTCTTCATCGGAGGACTGTACGCATGTGTGAACATATTTAGTGATAGATACCTATCAGAGTCAAACATGGAGAGTTAGGAGTGACCACACACAGACGGAGGCCGGTCAGAACTGACCCACCAATGAAGGTCTCCACTCCAAGTTCACTCACAGATGAAAGGCTGGAGGCACTGGGCCATTTCAGAGCCCATGCAGGAGCAGAGGCACGGCCAGGTGCACGAGTGCCCGTGGGTGCCTAGCCTCAGTTCCCGTGCAAAGCACCGTGCAGTCTGTGACCTTCCTCTTCTCGCTCCTGGCTGCCTTGCACCTCCACAACACCATAAAGACCCAGGCGGGTGCTCCAGCGAGTGTGTTTTCACACCCACAAACAAGGGAAGAGATTGCCCTTTGGGTTTTGTTTTTGTGTGTGTGTGGCAGTGGTGAGGTTTGAACTCAGGGCCTTGCCCTTGCTGGGCAGACAGCTTTGTCCTTGAGCTGGTGGTGGTCATCTCAGCTGCATAGAGGCCACAGCGTGGAGGACTGGGCTCTGAGACTGGCTCCAGGAGGAAAAAAAATGTGAAAGAGGGACTTGATCCATGACTCACATAGCAAATGTGAGGCCCTGAGTTCAAAACTCCAGGGTTGTAAATAAAAACAAACAAACAAACAAACAAAAAGAGCTGTGAATTCCTGATGCCCTGGGCTTCATCTGTAGAGACTTCTGGATAATTCCATAGAGAAGACCATTATGTCTGCAGAGCTGTCACGTCCACGCCTGTGTGCTCATCCAGCCAGGGGCTAATGTGAATGCCCCCTCCTCCTGCCCCCTGTCTGGAGCCTCCAGGGCCCCTGGCCTTTGGTCTGGTCTGTCTGAGAAACCAGGGGACCTCTGGTGGCCTCATAACCGAGCATGCTCTCCGCACACAGCAGAAACCACCTCCACCATCCCTTTTTGAGTATCTGCTGTGTGGCAGACCGTGAGCCAGGCTGCACACTCACCCGGTTGTTTAATGCCCACAGTGTGAAACACGCATGATGCAAGGTGGGCATTGTTATTTCCACCTCCTCAGTGGGAGAAGGAAACCCCACGCGCCTTTGTGGATTAGCGTGGCAGGCAATCTGCAGGGTGGTGCAGGGACACCAGTGTTATTGAGCTGCAGCACGGCACGCTGGCTTTTTGGCAGCTTGAAGGAGCCCTTTTGGTTTCAATAGATGATCCTGAAAGTCCACTTTCATGTAGTGGAGGGAACTGGAGGGACTCAGGTTAGAGCCCACTACCTGAGCTTTGTAAGCATCCAATCATGGCAGGCCTCAGAAGTGGAGTCATTAGTGGATGGATCAAAGGCAGGTCTGCCCTCTGGGCAGCTGTGTGTCACCTTGGCACTTGGTTTCCTGCCTGCACACCACAGATCTGCTGTGCAGGAGTGTGTCAGGAGAGTTGTCCCAGTCCACACCTGGGCAGGAAGAGAGGCTGCCCCTGGGTCATATGGGAGAGGACCTCCTTCAGACGCTCGGTTAGCGAGAACTGCCCCTCGTGTTGCCTCCACGCGGGGCCCTATGTGGGAAGGAGTTCACAACGACTGCAGCATCAACGCAGGTTGCAGCAGGTCGAGCATGGCGCCTGCATGAGAGGTTCCTTTGTTAGGTCCACTCGACGGTAGAGCAAATGTTCGTGTGCCAGCCAGTGTGTCTGTTCCCTGTCGTCTCTGTGCACTGTGGCAGGGCTGGGTTTAGCACTTGGATGTTGGAGGAGGTGAGAACATTTAGCTCACCCCATCCTCTCGGGACATGTCTGTGACACATCCTCACCCGGTGGGCTGTCACGTAATGGTGGGTGCAGGTGGGCGAGCCCCACCTGGGAAGGGACGAGAGCACAATCCTGAGAGCCTGATGCAAAGAAGTCGTGGGGAAGATGAGAGCTTCTGGGTGAGGAGTGGCCTACCAAGTGCCATGCCTAAGGAGGGACCCAAGCTGGGAAGGGGAAGGCGGGAGGCCAGGCAAGGCCTGGCGATGCCCGGTGACTGGGAGAATCTGTCTGGGATAGAGGTCACCCTGCATGCGGGCTCTGCACTGAACTTCTGCTTAACTCTGTTCCGTGACGTGGCCACAAATATCCTCGGTGAAACATTAGGAGTGACTCTTGCCCAGAAAATGGCTTTTAAAGTGAGGGAAGCACATATTTTCCTGACATGTCCTCCTGTTCTCTCTCTTGGTTTCCATGTAAAATATTCCAGGTGACACTAAGTGTTCCCTGAAACCACCATGGGAAAAACTAAGCAAGGTGCTCAGACGTCGCTGCATATTCAGGAAAAATCATTTGCCAAGTAATCACACTCGAGTGAGTAAATCACGTGGGTGGAAGGAAAGGTTACATTCCAATTTCATGAAGCAACAGCTGCCATGGATGAAAAAGGGAAAAATCAATCCCACAAGGCATGGTTTGATTTTTCACGGGCAACAAAGCTGAACGTTTCCAATTAGACATTTTTTTCCCATTTTTGGCAGTGTCCCCAAATTCATTTTTTGTGCAAATGGCTTGATGGCATATTTGCTTTGGACTCGCAGTGTGGGAGAAGCCGTCCATTTGTGTGAGCTACAGCCGTGCTTCGTGGCACTTAGCGGGGACTTGGATTTGAAGGCTTGGAAGTCTTAAGCCAGGAAGTTTATTTCTGTCCCACATACAGTGCGGGGAGGGACAGAGGCACAGCACTGGTGTCTGGAGATGGGTTCTTCCTGCCCTTGGCTGCCCCTGCTCCGGTGTGGCCTTTTGCATATTCTCAACAGTGAATGCTGGTTCATTAGTTCTGCTGGCCATTCTCACTCCCTCTCAAGTTGTTGCTTTCAGACTTTCTAATATACACTGGATATATTCTCTCATCAGATGAATGCTCGCCATTTTGCCCCACTTCCACACCTTGATTTTCATTTTTAACAATTATGTTTGATTTCTATCAATAGCACATATTAACTAATTCTAATATAGACTAATTTAAAATATTTCTTCGTTGACTATTTTTTTTTTGCCAGTCCTGGGCTTGAGCTCAGGGCCTGAGCACTGTCCTTGGACTTTCTCAAGGCTAGAGCTCTACCACTTGAGCCTCAGCACCACTTCCGGCTTTTTTCTATGTATGTGGTACCGAGGAATCGAACCCGGGTCTTCATGCATGCTAGGCAAGCACTTTAACCACTAGGCCAAACTCCCGGCCCCTCGTTGACTATTTTTTAATCATGTCATATTTAATGCTCCTTTACTGCTGAATCCGAAAGACCCTGGTTTCTGTTATCCTCCAGAAACTTACTGCCTTACAGCACACATTTAAAATTAAACCTACTTAAGGACTATTTTTTAGATTAGAAAATGTATGGTAAAGGTGATGTACAGAGGAGTTACAGTTACAGATTCAGGTAATGGGTACATTTGCCTGTGAACAGTGTCATTCCTCCCTCATTTTCTCCCACTCTCCCCCCTCCTGACTCTCGAGCCCTCCAAAGGTGTGAAGCTCACTTCCCACATAGTGTCTGGTGGGTTTCGCTGGTGGATTGGTTCACTCTTTTCCAACCATTTCTGTGTTTCCTTTTCTCTCCCCAATCAGTTAAATTTATGTACAAGACAAAGGGTTCAAAAATAAAAAACAGCTGCAAAAGGGAAAAAGCAAAACAAACAAAACCCCAAAACGGTGCAATAAAAAACCCCTCATGCTTGCGTTTCTTGGCGCTCCTATCAAGAAACATCATTTTATAGGATGGTATACAAGTAGCTCTTGAGCCCTTGTGATCCTCTCCTAAGAATTTCCCCTTTCATTCTCACTCTGTGAATGTTTAGACTGCCGTTTAATCAATCATGTCCAAGTGTAATTATTTGCCTCTTACTGTCTACTGGGTTTACTTGTCACCGCACTAAGAGGGTCCCTTTTATTGCTTGATATGAAAATTGATATTATCCACATTAATGAAGATGAAGTAGTTGAGGATGGCGGAAGGCAATTTTTCCAAACTTGCCGTGCCAAGAGTGTCAGCATATGGTCACTTGGCTTGCAGAGAGTCATTGGCTGACAGGGGAGGTGAGAGCCTTGGAGTGGCAGAAGGCTCAGCTGTGACCTCATGGTCTCTGTGCCCAGCGATCTGGGCAGCAGAGGGGTGGCTGGACGCCCTCTGGGATGGGGAAGAGGCCAGGTTTCATGTCTCTCATTTCTTCTTAAGTTAGACGACGGCAGCATCGTGAAGGACCCTGGTCAATCTGCCATCCAGAAAGCAGACGGTGGCAGGCTCCTCAGAGCATGCGTGTGTATGTGTGTTCACAGATGTGTGCGTGACGCTTGGCGTGCGATCTTACCGTGTGTGCAGGGGTGTGCCATCATCAGCAAGGCCAACAGATGGGGGCTCCCTCTGTAAGTCTCCTCCATGTCCACAGCTTCTGGCCACCGCTGCTCTGGGCTCCACCTGGAGTGGCTGGGACCATTCGGTCCATTGCTCAGTGCTCTGCTCTTGATGAAGCATGGCCGTGACATGTTAGAGATTTTGAGTCTATACCTCGGTGCCTTCCATGCTTCGGAGAACTGTTTGAGGATTGTTTCTGTAAGCGTTGCTTCCTCTTTGGGGTTTCAATGGCACATATACTACTCTTTCTCATCGAATCTTATATTGAATTTATGCTCTTTTTTTTTTCATCCTATCATGTATCCACACTTCCTTCTGGATGCACTTTTTTGGATCTCTTTGGCCATACCCAAACTGCCTATAGTTGCTTAATGTCAGTTAGATGCTCTTTCATTTCTACAAGTTTTCATTTATCTGCAAACTCCTTTGAGTTTTAAGTTTATCTTCTTGACACTATTGCTGACAAGTTACTTAAAATTCTTTAAGTTTTATTTCTTAAACTTCCCATGAGTTATCTTCATATCATCTCTTTTCTCGTATTTGATCATTAGGCATGTCTCATAGTTTGGTTGTGTAAGGCATTACATATGTAAAATTATAGCAATGATATATCACTTCATTACATATGGAAAATTATAGCAGTGGTATGTTATTTCTCTTAATGAAGGCTTTGTATTGCTTGTAGTTGGTTGTTTTGGACACTAGCCAACCTGGATAACTACAAACTAATTTTAACATCTGTGATTGTACAAAGCTGTCTTTCATTCACCTTAACACAAGGTGGTGATTTCCAAGATGCCTCCCTCTGTGGGTCCTGCTGTCTAGAATGTGTGTCATTGTCTGTGCCTAGCCACTATGAGTTCTACTCAGCATTCTCAGCTGTTTTTCTTTCGTTTTCCTGATTTGAAAAAAAGAAAACATTCCAGAAAAGGTAGCTCCAAGGGCCAGGCTATTTTTTTGAGGGAAGGGGAGCGGGACATGTCCTTTATGCTACAATTATAATGTTCACTGATTGTCTAGCTCTGCAATGTCCTGTCCATAGGCAGAACTGTGAACTTGCCCAGCTTTTCTCACTTTTCTCAATGGGATCTTGATTTGAATGGCAAAATCTGTCATGATCAGAAACAAGTTTTTCAGTGCGGCTGCACTTGAAGACAGATTTCTGGAAGTTGTCATACAGTTCATTTATGTCACCTTAGATCTAAGCCACACCTTGTTGTGTAGGAGGCTGGCAAGGTTAAGTGCCCAATGAATCAGGAGCTCTGTGCCTTGAGGAGAGCACTGGAGAAAGATCTACTTCGTGTCTTGCTTAGCAAGATTCTCAGGGTTCTTGCCTTGTTCCTACCGGATGGTTCAGACTCTGGCCTCAAAACTGGCACTTACTTCATTGTGTGTTGCAGCATAAACTATACAGAAAGAGATTTGAAAAGTTTGTCTTTTATAGATCAGAAATTTGGAAAGAGATTGATAACTGGAAATACCAGGATGGAGCCAGTGAGGCACTGCTGTCAAAATCTCCCTGGCAGGGGTGTTTGGAGCCCATCTTCACGCCCCCGCCGCCTGCATGTGAATGCAGGCCAGAGTAGAGGACTTGGGGGCTACCTGGGACCATGTACTTGGGGTGCTGGACCCAGTGTCCTATTCTTAGTGGTGTAGTCTGTGAAATGCTGACAGAGAAGAAGAGTACCGAGGCCGGGCATGCGGTTTAGCGGTAGAGTGTTTGCCTAGCGTGCATGAAGCCCTGGGTTCAATTCCTCAGTACCACATACAAGCAAAAGCTGCGAGTGGCACTGTGGCTCAAGTGGCAGAGTGCCAGCCTAGAGCAAATGAAGCTCAGGGACAATGTCCATGCTCTGAGTTCAAGTCCAGGGCTGACACATACAAGAAAAGAGAAGAGTGCTTGTTTTTTAAACACATGAACTCTCAGTTAATGGTAAACTTTCAGTTCACTCCTTTTTTTAAAAACTATTATCTTTAACTCTTGTCGTTTAATAAAGCAGCTGTGAATGCGATGTGTCTTGGTCAGCGCCACCCCTTTCAGCACTGTCACCCTCTGGCCCTCCCCTCCCCCAATTTTTCTTAATTTTGTCATGAGTGCATTCTCCCCCCTCAGCCTTCATTTGTCTGCCATTCTCCCCTGGCCTTCTTTCCTCTTTCAAGTATCCATTTTCTGGCATTTTTTTTGTTGAACTTAGACTTTGTCTAAGGAATTCCACTATTGGACCTCTCCATAGCCTGTTTTATCTTCAGTTCATTCATTTGTAACCACTTGCTTACCACTCAGTGCATTTACTTAGAGAGCTATAGACCAGCTCCTACAAAGGAGGAGAACCATGCAGCCTTTGTTTCTCTGGGTTGGACTTATCTCACTTAATATAATTTTCTCCAAGTCTTTCCATTTCCCTATGAATGGTACACTTTTATTGATCCCCCGGGGCATCTGGGCTGACCCTGTCTTGGTGATGGACACAGCTGGGCTGCTGGCTTCACTGTAACCTTGTGTTCTATTGGCTAAATGCCCAGGAATGGAATTGCTGGGTCCTAAGGCACTTCTGTGTTTAGTTTGTTTTATTTATTTATTTTTAATGGACTTCCATGCAGCTTTCCAGAGAGGTTGAACAGGCTTACATTTCCACCCAGTGTGCCACAATGCCCGTGTATCCACATCCTCTCCAGCATCTGTTCCGGCAGGCCTTCTGGGCTTGGCTCTTTCCTTGGGCCGGGTGTGCTCTCGCAGTCCACTGCACAGGGAATCTCTCTCCATGGGTTTTAAGTAGTTCAAAGGAAACTGCATCCTACTGACAATCCACGAAGTCAAATCTCCAGCCATGAGCCGCTCCTCCCTCCGAATAGACGCAAGCCTGCATATTTAGTTTTTATTCTTTTTCTTTTTTTGTCATTCACTTCCCGTTTTCTGGTGGTTAATTGGATATAAGCATCTCACAGACTTTAGTGCCCTGGCTGGCTTTGAACCACAATCCTCAGATCTCAGCTTGCTGAGTAGTTAGGATTACAGGTGTGAGCCACCTCTCCCACCATAGTTTTTATTCTTGAATTATCACTATGTCTAGCAAGTATAATAATGAAAAAGAATGTTCAGTGTTGATCAAAATCTGTCATTTATCAGTGTCAGGCTATCGAACCCACTAACTGTTCACCCTTCTTTTCAAATAGTCCCATGAGACAATGGCATGACCTTTCTGCCCTTGATGCTCATTTCAGAAAAATACAGGGTTTTACTCTTTTACAGTGGGAAGCAGTTGACCCCAAAGCTGCAAGACTTCCCTATTTTATCTATTATCTATGATAGTAGTGTTAAGTAATTGACCCCAAATTTGAATTTATGGTTTAAATGTGATTTTCACACATAACTGTATAGCAATAGGAATGCCTCCTGGTAGAAGCCAATATATATATTTCAGATATGTCTGAAAAAATTTGTGATTTATCGAAGCTGAATAGTGCTGATAGCACAGAGCCACATGGGTAAAGGCTGACGGGGCACTGGCATTTGGTACTAGCTCTTACTTTTGGAGGCTATTAATACATTTTCTTTTTTCTTTTGGTGGGTCATGTGGCTTGAACTTGATCTGGGCACTGTCCCTGAGCTCTTCAGCTCAAGGCTGCTGCCCTACCCTTGAGCCAAGCCCCACTTCTGGTTTTCTAGAGATTAATTGGAGATAAGAGTCTCAAGTCCTTTTGTGCCTGGGCTGGCTTTGAACCTTGGTCCTCAGACTCAGCCTCTTGAATAGCTAAGATTACAGGTGTGAGCCACTGCCCCTGGCCATTAATACATTTTCTATCACTACTTCACAGAATACTAATTTCTTTCAGCAACTAAGGTATTGAACAAAAATTAAAAATATTTATTATTTATTCTAGTGATTGAGGTAAGTATAGGTCCATACTAGCCAGTTAGTAATTGCCCGACTCAGTGATTGAGCAGGGAGAAGGAAAGAGAGAGGGAGGGAAAGGGAGGAGATGAGATCGATTCATATTAGTCAATGACAACTTGATCCAGTGATTTCCTGAGGGATGGGGGGGGAGGGAGAGAGGGCGGGAGGGAGCTCAGAAGGAGAAAGGGGTGAGTAGGAGTCGGGGACAAGGGGTGCTCACCCAGAGGCAGGCGGCGCTCTGGTCCTGCAGGGTGGCATGGAAGCCCCCCTTGTGGGAGGGAGTCCTTTCTTCAGTCGCTTTTCCCAAGTGCCTTTGGTGCTATTCTGTCTGTTGGTCCCCTGCCTTCTCAGACTCACGGCTCCTCAGTGTGACCCCATTGATAACGTTGTTTCTGGGGCAAGGAGAAGACATCAAACCCATTTCCATCAAATCTCTTACACTTCTCAGTCCAAACCTGGCACCTCACACATCCCACTTCCACACTGGTGAAAGTGACAAGCCAGTGGGCTCAAGAAACAAGAGTCCAAGCACTGGTGCCTTGTACCTGTGATCCCAGCTACTCAGGAGACTGGGATTGGAGGATCTTGGGTCAAAGCCAGCCCAGATCAAGTCTAGGTGACTCTTTTAGTTCCAATTCACCACTAGAAAGCCAGAAGTGGTGCTGTGGCTCAGATTGGTAGAATGCTAATCTTGGGCAAAAGAGCTCAGGGACAGCTGTTCAGGCCCTGAGTTCTGGTGATTTTTCTGCAGGACAGGATGAGGCATGCTATTACAGCTAATACTTTAGAAGTTACAAACGACCTGTAGCAATGCTACTGGACAGACTAGACGGTTGTCTGTTACTCAGGTTGAAGTGACCTAGCACTTGTGTTGGAATAAAAAGGGAATTCAAATCTCTAAACTTGATGATGTTGACATCCAGCTCTAAAGCTGGATTGATTGCCAAGAATAGTATTCTATAAGAATGTGGCTGTGTAACACGCCGTCCCAGGCAGGAGCCTGGATCGTTCATCTTCAGAGGGTGGTGGCGGAGATGAAGATCTGAGAAGGTGACAGTGACAATGAGATGCCCGCTCTTTATGAGACATCTCCAAAAGTCACATGAACATCTGGCCATATGGTTCTCATTTTCTAAGGAGAAATGCTATGCCAGTTTTGTAGAAGGGGGTGGTAAGCAATTGTTATTCCCTGGAAATACCTTTTCAGCTACGCCAAATGACTGAGTCGTAGAGACCTGCAGCGTACATCATTGTGCCTCTGTTAATAAGATTGTATGATAGACTTGAACCTTGTCTTAACAAATATGTCTCAGATCAAGTATTCTTGCTACAACAACTCTTAGAAAACATGACTGTACTAAAATGTGAAAGGGCTTATAAATGACAAACATGGCACTAGGCTGTGCATTAGAATTGGTAGAGTACGTATTATTGAAAACAGAAAAAATAGGCTAATATCAAATTCCCTGTCTTAGACACTTCAGTCTTTGCTTTGGAGTGATTGTGAGTACATACCAATGACTTCTTTACTTCTCATTTGTAAAGCATCCTCCTGTTAATTAATGGAAGGAGGTCAAATTTTATATTGCAATCGGGAAGGTACATTGCAGACATCTGATATAAGTATCTTGTTACCCTGATGGGCCCATAGGAGCCTTGAGCTGAACTTGCTGCTACAGAATGGTCAGGTCCAACTTTTAGCTTTTAACTTTTATTAGTTTGTGGACTGCCTCGGGCCATGCACGTAGCCATGCAGTGGCCTGAAGCTGATGTAATGATGTGATCTCTACGAATCTGCATCCCGACTGTAGGCTTTCAGCCCTTCTTGTAGAACATCTACATGTTTGGCTCCTCTCAGAGGTGAGGTTTTAACTTGCTGTCCCGTCATGATTCTTGAGGACTCACGTTTTGCTGGATGACGTGAATATCGTTTGTGTTGTGATGCATTACGCTTGTTGGCTATGTAGGGGACAGAGGAAGGGAGTGGTCTTGCCACTTAGCACGGGTTGTCTTGAACTCTGGGTCATGAAGCTGTTTCTGCATGAGATGAGAAGTAGAACTGGTACTTTTTGAAAATAAGCTATCGTTTGCTATAACCTTGAAAATCATCTATATTGGTTAGTCTTTATGGAAACTTAAGCTCTTATCATAGGATTTTTATGAATAAGGACACTTCATGCTTTTACATAGTTACTATAGTATGTCTTACTCAAAATTAACTTTCGGTAATCCTTACCTTTATATGATCAATGAAAGAAAATAAAATTTGATTATGATATCTACAGAGATGAAACTGGCTTTTGATAGTTAAAAAGAACATTTTTGTAATACTTTTTAATTACTTTTAAATTATCTCAGATATTTGTTCTAAGTGCATTTGCGCTATTAGCAATTTTTTAAATTTTGGGTTGAACACATTTAAAAATATGTCTTTCTTTATAGCTTTGGGATATGAATAGTTAGAATGAATTTACTGCAAAAAGCAGTTGGGTACCATATTAAATACATATAAAAATTTGTTTCTAATTCTCCATCATCTAATCAATAACAAAAATTTATTACTCTCAGAGTATTAGAATCACATGATATAATTTATCCTATAGTCATAAGTGGCTTAGATTTTTATGAATGTTAATTGTGTTTATTCTTAAAAATAAGACCTTTATTCAAACAGAAAAATCATAAACATTGCACATTATGCTGAAGTATATGGCAAAGTTGGGAAAGCAAACAACTAAGAATATTTGGTGGACATAATTAGAATGATAGAAATTAGACATATTTCTAAGAATGATTTAACAGTGGGATTTTCTAGGCTTTGGATTCTGGTTCTGTTATGGCTTGCTTCAGTTAGTGCTACATCAAGTGCCTTAACTTCTCAGCCTCAGTTTCTCCATCTGCAAAGTAAAAGTCCATGTTCAAGGCCTTTTTCTACTCTCCCATCTCAAGTGATATTTATTTTCAGGCTTTCTTATTTTCCAATGCATACATTCGGAGGCCCCAAATACTTCTATTTATGAAGTATTTTAAATGTGCAGAAAATCAAGGAAATAAGAAGATATCTTTATGCTCTGTACATTTAGGTAATGTGTGTTAGATTGTTGTCATGTTTGCTTCTTTTCTTCCCTTTCTTGAGTGCACCGAAATTACATTTCATTTTAATTAATTTTCCAACATATTTTTTATTGTTTAGAATGGTTTTTCCTCTACAATTTATGGCTTATATTTTGATAGGCCATTCATACGACAAGGAATTTATAGTACTATTGATACAAGATGGACCAAGAGGTTTTCCTATTTCATCTTCCATGGCTGATCAAAATTTGTCTACTCTTCTGGATAGCTGATTAGTTTCTTCCAACTTGACACTTGTAACTAAGTATACCTAAGAGGTTTGAGTCACTTCTTTGACTTTAGAGAAAGTGTATCAAGTTTCTCTGCTCCCGCAGCACCTGGACTGTGGCTTTGGTCTGGTTGAAGAATTCCATCCAGAGTTCAAGTTCAGTTGAAACAGTCTGGTGGCTAACATTATGGCCAGAGTTGAAAATTATATATTAACAGCCTCGCGCTCGCCAATGCTTAGCTGGAGATGCATTTGAGAAATGTTACATTTATCCTTTATCAATGCACTTTTAGCTTAATTTGCCAAATATCTCTTGAGCACCTACGATATGGCAGATAATGAATGAGGAGGCAGAAAGATCATGACGACCAGGCCTGAGCACGTGTCTCTCAAGGGATGAATGCTGAGTTTGTTTAAACTCTTAGAGTATAAAAGGAAGAAGTCCATAAAGGCTAAGCAAGAGGCAAAGGGCAGAGGTGCTGTAAGGCTGGAGGCATCCATGTCGAGCAGGGCTCAGTTAAGATCTCCCCGGGAAGTAGGGGCCCAGTGAGGTCCCGGGGTGTCTGTTCTCCCTCCATGCATGTGAACCCTGTCCAGGACCCTGGGGCAGAGCAAAGGATGGAGAACTACAGGGAAATCTCCAGGAAGGAGCCGCTTGTCCCTGGCTGTGTGTTGTGCACTGTGATGGGTGTGCCTGTGTGCCGGGGATCTCTTCCCTCCACCACCTCCTCCCCTTCCTCTCTCTTTCCTGGCTCTGGCAGGCCATCCTCCTCCCTGGGACCCTCCACAGTTCTGCACACAGGAGCAGAATGGGGGGGGGGAGGAGAAGGGCATTTCTCTGGAGGATGCCATCGCATAGTTTTCAAGGGAAGGGCCTGTAGTTGCTGGTGGAAAGCAGGCAGGACAATGCGCAGACCTTTCCCCCTGGAGGACAGTGGGGCGCCGGGATAATCCAAGGCAGCTGTCCAATAAGAAACAGGTGCTGGAATCCAGCAGCGCAGGTGTCTGCACTGAAACACAACCAGGCGGTGTCCTGCGTGGAGAATGAGGGGCTTCTCGTGGCTCCTTGGCCCCCCATCCCCCGTGCCTGGCTCATGATAAAGTTGTGTTAACGAGAGAAGGAGTAGGGGTGCACTGGTTTTGTGGAACATTATTTTTTTTAACAAATAATAAAAATAAGTCACATTTTACAGACTAGGGAGATTACAATACCTTTTGATTAAAAAATATCCTGTTCTCAGCTGTGGCAGGCAAACACAGCAAGAGAAGAAGCCAGCCTGGTCAGCAGGCGCAGTGCCTCGGCATGTTGTTTGTCTCTGAACATGAAACATAAATTGTTTTGTATCACTTATAGCTTTTAGAGATGACAAACTAATCTGAGCAATTAGGTGCTTGAGAAAGATCAAGATGCTTATTAAATCTTATCTTAGTCTTAAGTACACCCGTCCATTTAGCCCTGCGGAATAAATTGCTAATGAACAACCACAACACAACTAGCCTTTACTTCAGATAATTAAAAAAAGCCCCCCTTAAAGCCACATACCCATGAAGGAGATCTAGAATTAACGAATGCAGTTAGACCTACAGATTGGGAACACAGGAAGTTGCAAACTAAATTTTCCAAGTTGCTCCATAGTGTGATACATAGCACATTGCCACATTTAAGAAGACGGATACTACTTTACTGCCTACTGTGTGTCCAAGCTGTGGCTATGATGGTGGCCAAGTGGAAATCCATGTTTCATGGTTTTGATTCATGGTGCAGAGAAGAAAATATACGTATTATCTGTATCAGCCTTTCTTTATCTCCATCTTTATATATCTCAGTTGTGCTAAGTGTTTCGAAGAGCAATTAAAAAAATATAAAGAGACCTTTCCTATAAAGCATCAGTGAAGGAGAGACCAGAAAGAAGGCAGAAAAGGCAGGTAGATACCTGGGGTGTGGGGGTTAAAGTCGTCTAAGGACGAGTGCTTGCTTGGGGATTCTTCCTGGCTGGAGGAGAAGTGGAGGAGATCAGAGGATGTGAGACTCTGGAGGCAGAACAAGAACTCTGCTTTTTTTTTTAAATTGTATTTTATTGTCGGGGTAATGTATAGAGGGGTTACAGTTATATTCATCAGGTAGTGGGTGCATTACTTCTGAAACATTGATACCCTTTCTTATGTATCTCTGGGGTTTTATTCTGGATAAAATTCTTTTTTTTTTTTTGCCAGTCCTGGGCCTTGAGCTCAGGGTCTGAGCACTGTCCCTGGACTTTCTCAAGGCTAGAGCTCCACCACTTGAGCCACTGCACCATTTCTGGCTTTTTTTCTATGAATGTGGTACTGAGGAATCGAACCCGGGTCTTGGTGCTTGCTAGGCAAGCACTCTACCACTAGGCCAAACTCCCGGCCTCATATTCTGGATAAAATTCAAAGGTGGAGATGAGACTTGAACACAGTAGCAAAGCAAAAGAACAGGAGCCACCACAACACATGGGACACAGGCTCTGGGGCAAAGTGGCAGCAACTTTCCAGGATGGAGGTAGGGACAGGTGAGAAGGAGATGCTTCAGGATTCCTGGGAAGCAGGAACCACAGAGGGCCCCGCAGGAGAGGGAGCTGTGGAGCAAGAGATGTCTGCAGGAGCAGGGTGGGAGAGCGGGAAGAGCCAGCCCTGTGTGGCTGTGATCATCCAAGGCAAGCCAGAGGGGAGGAGCCTGGGAAGGACTCTACCTCCCTAACAAATAGAGTGTTTGCTTGCCTTTTCTCCCAGCAGGGTAGTTCAAACTCTGTTGTGACAGGCTACCGTGCTGTGTCAGACTCTAATCCAAGCTCCAAGCTCTGAAAAGGTGACTTTGCCTAGGCACCGTCTCTCCACACCCCGTGGGAACATGTTTTTGTGGGAACAGAGCAGAGTGAATAACCTGAGTTCTAGGGATGGCTTGATGAAACTGTTTAGACCTGCTGAATTCTGTTACAGGACCTGGTGCGCCTGCACCCGATCTAGAATGTGCAACGCAGAAGCATTTGTTTTCTTCTCATCGTGGGGCCCTTTCAGATGCCGATGGCTCCTCTTTGAGACCTCATTATGAAATTACTGTCTTCTTTTGTAACTCCAGTAAAGTTTGGTCAGCTGCAGGTTGCGGTTGCCACAGCAACCCTGTGATTCCTAACTCAGTGCTATCTTTTCCTTGAGGAGGGAGACGGAGCTCAAGTCTCATGCTGCAACTTGAATGCACACAAAGCACCTGGTGTTCCTTGCTGTTTATCATGTAATTGTGCAAACTATGTCAGAATGGAGAAAAGTAAGCTTGATGACAGGGCCTCTCCTTTGTGCTGCGATAATATTCCTTCATTTACTTTTTCAGAAAAGGCTTCTACTTTTTTCTCTTAAAGTCTCAAAAGTGTCTCTAGTTTCTTGTACTATTCCCTAATGTCTAAGCATGATTTTGGGTTTTCTCACATTCCGAGGGAGTGACTTGAGCTTCTTGTTTTCTGCAAATGGCTTTTCTACAGATCATGGAGCCATGATACGCTAAACAATTACGTACATCATCTCACCAACAGGCAAATCAGTGTTTCTGAGGCAGATTAGCATTTGAACTATTTTCAACTGATGATTAGAAGATTGGCTTCTCATTGTGGGTGGGGGTCACCCAATCTGTGTGGGGGTAAAAACAGAATAAGGAGTTGGAGGAAGGTGGAAGTCTTGATTTTCTTGGTATTCATAGCTACGCAGTAGTAACTATCAAGTTCCTTCAGCCCCAGGAAGGATGGTTCATCTGATGCATCAACTTTGAATGGAACATAGATGCCCTGATGTCTAATGAAACATCACTATTGTTGTTTTGAGCATGTCTGTGAGAGCCTTCAACAACTTGTCCCAATGGTCACGTAGTAGAAGCTTGGTCCTGTCTGGCAATCTAAAGAGGTAGACTTTTTATGAGGTAGGGCTAAGTGAAAGGGGCCTGGGCCCCCGTGTGTGTGGTGGAGTGAGGAATTTTCCCTTGGAAGAGGCTAATGGAGTGGTTACCAGGCATTTGGCTAGTTCTCATGTGAATCGGTTGCCATAAAGCAAAGCCATGCCATGTGCTTGGCCTTTTCTGCATGAAGCTCTTTCACTGTGGTTCTCTGCCACATTGTAATTAGATGCAAGAGGCTCTCACCAGAGGCCAAACAGATGGGACCACTTGAGTCCACTTTTGGTCTTCAAATTTGTGAGCAAAATAAATATTTTCCCTTTCCTTCCTTTCCCCCTTCCTTCTCCCTCCTTTCCCCCTTCTTCCCTCTCCTCTCCTTGTGTATTATTTCAGTAGAAATGGGATTAATCACTCATCATTAGAGCTTTTCAAGGGTTACAAAATGAAGTCATTACTGTTGATGTGAGGCTCCCCGTTTTAAACACTGAAGTGTTTCAGAAAAGATTAACTGTAGCTTATCTGAAGGAGAAAGCAAAGCCAGAATGAAGGTGCCCAATTAACATGCCCCCACTGTGAAACCAAAGCTTCTGGCAGAAGTAAACCCCTTTCCAGTCTGAGTGAAGACAGAAGAGGCAGAGTTGGGGAGAGAGGGAATGGGCCGGGGGCCCTGAGCACAGCCTCGTGGGACACTCAAACTTGTCTGGTCTCTCCGAACCCGTGTGTTTTGTGCGGGAGAGACAAAAACAGAAGCAGCAGGACTTGTGAAGGTGTGCCTCCCTCAATACATACCCTATTGTTTTTATTCCTATTTCTTTATAATTAATGAACCACAAGTATACATCCATGTCTCCAATTCTAACCCAAATTCTCAGGTCTGATTCCATATTTTTAAAATACACTAATGAGGCATAACTGATATAAACTACAAAAATGTACAATTCGGAATGAGAAAATACCCACTTTAACCACTTTTTTAGCAGACAGCACAGTTAAATAGTTTTAAGTAAATTTACATGGAAACGCATTAATGCTTCCTATTTGATCCCCCAAAGACAGACTGCTGTGGTAGTGGTGTCAGGGGAATTTGTTTGGATGGCATGTTTTCAGCATACCCTGCCCCCAGCTTGGCTGGTCCTGAGGCCCTTGGACTTGGCCATGGCCAGAGAATCGGTTTTAAACATACCCAGACAATCAGCAGGCTCTGGTTTTGGTGGTAGCGCCATGGCCTGTGCTCCAGACGCAGCCTCTGGGCTTTCCCTCTTCGCTGGGGCTCTTCCAACATGTGTGCCTCCTCTACAGGGCTTCAATTATATTACTCTTCCCACTTGGCGTATTTGCATTTTAAGAAAGATCACAAATACTGTTGTTAGAGTAACTTTCACGTTCAAGAGCATTATTAATTTATCCAACACATTTGGAAAGATTTTGAAATGGATTCAATTCATTTCCAGATTAGTATTTGAGATCCACACACAGAGCTCTTAGTCCGCCATGTTAAATCGCATCTTTTCCACAGGGCGGTATTATAGGTGGTGGCTTCCCGACTTTATTTTTATCACAATATAGTTTGGAGACAAGAACCTTACAGTTCTTAGAACATATTTTCAGAAACACTTGCCTAGAGGACAGGACAAGAATGAGTTATGTTTGCAAAGGTCCTTAAATTTCACTTTCAAGATACTTAGTTCTCAGGAGAGGCCATTATGGAATGAGCAAATGCAGAATCCATTCAACGAAGCCTATAAAACTGAAAATAAAGACATTCGCCAAAGTCCCATTGCCCGCTCCTTCCATTTTATCCAAGATAAATTTTAGCAGAGCATAATAGTTTTGATCAATGCAGATTGTGTTTTATGTTCCCCCTCAAAAATCTCCTAGATCATATCACAAACCTCCAGGCATGTATAATATAAAGACAGATACGAATTTGAGTCCTCATAAAGAAATTGGCTAAGTCTATAGGAGAGGAAGAGCCAGGGAGACTGAACGGGGTTTACAGCCTTCTGCCAATTCAAAGCCACAGGATAGATCAAGAAATTAGTAACTGTTTCAGATGGTGGCACTGGTGAAGCATCGAAGAGCCTTTCAGGATTGCTGGATGCTTCTTTTGACAAAACTAAATGCATGCACGTGTGCACATGCATGTAGCACACACACGCAGGCACACATGCATGCATGCGGCACTTACCTTAGACACACTCAAGTAAGTCATGATTGTCCTTCTTCAGAACATCACATGTTTCTCGTCATTAACAAGAAATCACATTTTACGTGATGCGTCTTTTTGCTGGGGTGCTGAGTCATGGCTGATGTTCAGAAGGTCACCCCAGTACTTCCTCCCAAACTGTATCCTGAGGCTAGAGAATACAGCCACGTGCTCTTCCTTGAAAAAGACACCACTTGAGTGAGCGCAAGTGCCCTGTACGACTTCCTCAGTAGGTAGACATGCCATTACGGTACCTTCACTGATTCTGCGCAATTAAAACCTGTCCTGGCCATGGCGTCTGTACCCTCCAGTGGTTCCTCTGGGGCCTGCCACGAGCTGGCCACGACACACATGGAGGCCACATCCTTTCCCGCAACTGCTTTCCTACCCCAGGCAGTTTTCAGTGATTAAATTTCATTATGAGGGGTCATCCTATTTCCAGTGATTAAATCTCCTTGTGAGAAGTCATACGTTTATAGACAAAATCAAAGATTGAGGTCTGAGGGGAAGTCACTTAGCGGGTTCTTCCTGCGGATTTATGCAATGGAGCCACATCAAGTCTTGTCCAGAAGAGGGGTAGGGTTTGCACTCTGAGCAATTTCCAGGACACTTCCACTTTAATGCCACAGCAGCTGAGCTCAGGCGCTGCCAGGCCTTTCCTTCTCGCTTTTTCTTTATTCTCAACTGTCGTTTTGTCACCTTATCCCAGCTTCTTCTGAAGCCTACAGCTTCATCTCCCACTCATCGTTAATTAGATCCTTGCTATGTGCTGATATTTCTTGAATGTTCTTCATCCTTTCCACAAACACATGCTGAGCACTCTGCATCGATGAGATGAGTGAGACAGGCAGTGATGCCGGGGCTTGCACTGTATGGAGAAGATGAATAAATAACCAGGGAACGCAATGGGAAGTGAAGTACGTGGCATGAAGGAGAGACGTTCCATGGAAAAAGCAGAATGGCGTGAAGGGGATTAGAAACCTGCGGCAGGGGGCGGGAGGCCCGTGGGGGACTGGACAGAGCAGGCATATTCTCGAAGTCCTGGGAACATGACTTTGACTTGAGTGGAAGGACACACGGGGCGTTTTCGGGCCTTCTGGAGGAACCCCATCCCCAGGCGTGGGTGGTTGCTAGTGTAAGAAGCTAGGTGCAGCTCCGGGAAAATGCTCACATTGTCACGATTCGATTATAGATGTGTGTGTTTAGGATCACAGAGACCTGTTAGGAGGCGAAGGTAGGGGAGAGAGGATGAGTGTTGAGACTGGGTTAGGAGAGTGGAGGTGGGGAGAAGTGAAATTCTGAATAATTCTAAAGAGCCAACCATTGGCCTGGGCTCTGTCCCCGAGCCTCCCTGTGCTCAAGGCTAGCACTCTACCACTTGAGCCACGGGGCCACGTCCAGCCTTTTCTGTTTCTATGGCATTGCGGAATCACATCCAGGACTGCATATATTCCAGGCAAGCAGTCTACCACTAAACCACATTCCCAGTCTAGCCTTCAGTTTCGAGTGGGCCATCTCTTAAGACCCCTGGATGTCTGGGTCTCGGATTTGAGAGGTGTGGATTTGGATGGTCCTTAGAGGCGTGGAAGTGGACGAACTCCACACTGTAGCGCATCCCAGTCAAATGGGAAGTGAATGACTTAGAGGGGATTAATTCATGGAGGGGGGGCTGTCTGTATAGAACTGAATGGACGCTGAGTGGAGGAGCTCTGCGTGATACGACCTAAGTATTATTGGTGGTCATAAAATAATACGGCTCGGAAGGCCTGAAGTCTCAGATAATGTGAGCTACAGCGATTGAAATAAGGCTTCGTTTAGAAACGTGATACTTCATGGTCTGCAGATCCCTTAGATGCTCATCTATACACTCAAAAACGTTCGCAGATTTGTTTACCTGGAAGCAGTAAATTATATTCTCTAAGGAGAGTCATTCCCAGGTAACACTGCGCAAGACTAGCTGATTTAACCATGGATTTACAGAAATCATATGTGTAAATTGTTCCACTTACAGGGAGAGTAACTTATTCTAAACGAATTGGAGCCAGGGCCATCTGTTTTGGCTGTTAGTGTAGGAAAAGCCCATTTTGGTTTTCTTCCCTGTCTCCACAAACTTACATTCGAATCACAACATGGAGCGAGGCAAGTTGGGCACTGCGTGTCCTTTGAAAGAGTGCTCAACTTCAGTTTTTCCCTTGCCTCTTATCTCAGGGGCAGAACAATTCCAAGCCAAGGCCAAACTTATTAAAAAACAAAGCCCCCCCCCAAAAAAAAAAACCAAACAGCTGAGGGATCAGAAAAATGGAAGCCACTGCTCTGGATCTGGCTCCATTCTTCTACCCTCTCAGTAACTGACTTCCTAAAATCAAACCCTGAGGTTTGTGCTGGAATTGGATGCCACGTGGCTGGTGTCCACGTGGAAGGGACCTTTGCTCAGCACAGAGCAGGAGCAGTTACAGGAGGTTGTGCCACAGGATCTGTGACCACGACCTGCGCTGACGCGGGGCCTGCTGCATTTCCAGGGACAGACATGGAACACGGTGGAGGTGTCTGCCTTTACAGGTGTCCCCGGGGGTGAGCCCTCCACGGCAGCCTGCTCCAAATGCACCTTGCTGCATTTGTCAGATGTTTGCCTTTGTTTGTGCAAGAGCTAGGCAATGTTTTCTCAGTCAACTGCTAGGCTTCTGTTTTGGTGGCAGAGCTTAGAGGTCAGGCTGACCAACCCCTCCCATTGTTTCAGATATCCATCTTTGTCACAGAGCTCCCATGGCTTTCAAGAATTTAACCCTCGGGTAAGTCGCTTGTGGCTTCTCCTTTAAACTCCTGTCCTCTCCAAAGCTGCTTCTGTGTTTTCTGTCGTGGGATCTCCAGCATGATATTGTCGACAAAGTAGACCATATCTCTCAAAGGAAGTCCACATAAAGCTGAACTCTGAGGCATCATAGCAGCACAGTACATATGCAGGGCAGCGGCTTAATTCAGTTGGCAGTAATCCACTGTAATCCTCCAGCTCTCAGAGCCTGGCCACTGGCTGCACAGAGTTCACTTCAGCATGACTCAATATCCCTGCTGTCTTCAAAGCATTAATCAAGCTGTGATCTCTTGTTCCTTGGAAATTTTGCATTGGTCTTTTCGTCAAGCGAGGGAGGGAGGGATTCGCTATGTATTTCTTCCTCTGTGCTTTCTCTACCAGTGGTATTTGCTATGCAGAAAACTTGTCCTTAGACTCCATGAATATTATAGGAAAGAACACATAGCACGTTCATACCAACCATTATAAGCCTGAGAGTGGCAAGGCAGGGGCTTCTCTGAGGATCTCCAGTTTCTTATCACCACTCTATGCTGTAGCTAGACCAAGTCCATTGGGTGCATGGCCTTGTCACCAAGAGAACCTGGTCAGCTGTTTCATCCCTTCTGGCAAAGGCATGGTGTCCCGTTTCTAACAGAGATGTGATTTTGTTAGACAAGGTAAATACGGAGGATGGTTCAGCTGACTGACTGCTCCAATGACAGGAAAAGACCTCACAAACCAGGACACCCCCCCGCCCCGTGCTGTCACGAGTGTGCGAGGCTGCAACCACACTGGTGCAAGACGTGGGGGTCAGTGACGGCTTCTGTCTCACCCCATCCCCTCAACCGCGTCCCCACCAACTGGCAGGTGCAGGCTATTGCTAGTGGAGCTGCTACAAAGAAGTGATGTGCAGAGGCCAGTGCAGAACCTGGGAAATATTCAGTATAGAGAAGAAAATTTGAAAACAATTCATGTTGACATCAGCATAAAAAATAATACAGTGGAAGCCTCTCCAGTAGGTGAGACAAGATGGCAGACAGGACCTGAGGGGCAGAAGATAGATGAGATGTGCTAGAAAAACATACGAGATGGAAATAACTAGAAAGCACTGAGTTTTTAAGAACTACAAGATCTAATGAAACAACCCAATTTGAGACTCATGGGAATATGGGAAGAGGAGGCAATGCTAACTAAAGGGGCATGAAACATATTTAATGAATGAATTGCAGAAAACATCCCAAATCTTGAAAAAGAGAATCACATTCGGGGACAAGGGGCTTTTAGAACAAATAACCAGACGAAAACAGAACCTGACCACAGTTTAGTTAAAACATCAAGCAAAGAAAACAAAGATCCGAGCAAAAGAAAAGATACTGCAAAGTCAGTCAGGCCTAGAAGGACAAAGGGAATATTTGTTTTCTTTCCTATATGAATATTAGACCCCGACTACAACCCCACTGTAAACACGAAGACCCTTTTGAACATGATTCAGCTGGCTGTGTGAGTCAGCATCTCCTTGGCCTCTGGCTCTTTTCTCCTACGTGCCACGGCACCCCTGCCTTGCTCATCCCTCTTGTGGGTGCAGCCCCCACTCAGCCCCCACCACCGTGAGTTCCACGCCAGTCGGCACATCCCTCTCCAGATCTCAGCCACACAAAACAAAAAAACCCCAAACAAACAGAAAACCCGACCTTCAGATGTTTGAGGTTTTGAGAAAGAGTTTTAAACTTGCAATGGTGTGATATCAGGGCATCCCCTTTTCAGCCTGACATCAGGACTTGAATCTGGAATCTCATGTTTTGCTCCTTGGCTGGTGCGCTACCCCCTGAGCCATGTCTCCAATCCAACCCCGGGGAATCACTTCTTAATTGTAAATGTGACGTAAGTCAGATAATGCGCACAGTGCTTTTTGAACAGTGGCACTTGTTATCTCCCAGTTTTCCCCTCCTGACCCTCCTCGCGGCCTCCCAGGTTGCAGCGTGCATTTCCCACACAGTGTCCAGTGGGTTTCACTGTGCGTTCACCCTGTGTCTCACCAGTTCGGTGCTTCCCCTTGGGGCACCTCTTTCTAGACTGCCACCAGCTGGAAGGGTACCGTGTCGCTCCTGAGCTTGCTCACGGTACTCCTCTGCTCGTTTTCTGCTTTGTTCCTTCCCGTTCTTGGCATCCCACCTCCAGCTTCCACGACTGGTTCCTCGAGGATCCTTCCCGGTGTCCTCATCCCAGCGCGTCTCCAGGGTGTGCCTAAATCTTCCGCTGATTCTTCCCATGGGGCCAGTGTCTCATTTGAGTTCCACCATTGTCAGTGACCTCCGATCACTGCCTAGCCAGAAGCAACTCTAGTTTTATGGACAGAGAACATGTGTCTGCAAATTAAAGAGTGAGCACAGATTATCAGGGGATTAAATGGTCAAATCAAGCCTATCGGTAGTGGAAAATATAGTTTAGTATAAAAATGAAAGCATAATAAATGTTAGCCAGCTTAAGCCTGTCTGTGGTAGCTGATGTCTTGGTGATATGAGACTCGCCGCACTCCTAGCACGTGTGGCAGACATCAGTGCTGCGTGCACGTTAGTTGATTAGCTGATGGAAGAACTCAGGCTTTGTTGATCCGGCACATGCACAGGCGTACAGTTGTATGTGCATGCGCAGGTATCCATGATTCAACCTTAAAACAAATCTTTCTAGGGGAACCTGGTTAGAAATGTGAAGCCACGCCAGGGGCTTTATCTTAGGAGAGAAAGGAATTGGAGGAGAATCAGTTAAGTGGTATCACCCTTCTCCCAGCTGTTCAATTGATTTCATGTTCATTGCGGGATGTAATTGAATTTGAAGCTCAAGAAGAAGTAAATGGAAACTGACAATAACTGAGCACATTACTTTGTTTCTAATGCCATGATGAAAAAGATTTCTAGATCAAGATAGGAACGCAATAACTCTGGTTATTTACAGAGAGCCTCGCCCTAAAGACCTTAATTCATGTCACCGGCAGTACGCTGGGTGCCAGCACAGGGAACTAGGACCTGGCGTCCCTGGGGAAGGCACCTGCTTAGCCATCACAGGCTCTGCATGCTGGCTTGGGGGAGCCTGGCCTGGGTCAGAGACTCCATGCCCCCATTGTGGCTGAAGAAGACCCCGCGGTTGCTCTGGCACCTCGGGGAGGCACATTTTCCTCTTGAAAAAATCCCCAGCCGCTTCCCACAGCACCTATTGAGGATATGAAAACCTAGAGGTCATACTTTATCCCTCAAGAACCTTGCTATTGCGTGCAGGTGGGAGGAGACAAGCAGACTCATCTAAAGATCTTTCCGTGACTACATTTGCTATTTCACTGAAAAAGAGAAAGAATTCTAGAAAGCAAATTTGGTCCGGGAAAAGAGGAGGGTAGGACACGCCAGTAACCCCAGCACTTGGGAGGGAAGAGGGGGGAGAGCTCAAGGCCAGCCTGGGTACAGAGCACATGGAAGGCCAGCCAGATGGGCCTGGAACCCTGTCTCAAAACAAACAAAACAAGGAGATGGAAAGGTGGGGAAAGAATGAGGAAAAACGGTATGTGTGCTTCCATGAATTCAGTCAACAGAATCCGTGTGATGGGGCTGAACCGGAGGTGAGCTGTGAGTGAAGCCATCAGAGACGTCACCAGCCACACTGGAATGGGCTGGCTTTGCTTCTTCCAGACCGTCGTGAGGTGGCGGTGCATCCTGGAGCATGTCACCCACTCTTCGCCACAGGTCATTGGTGTACCCTCCCCTCTACCAGCAGCACGGTCCTGCATTCCCTAGCAGCAGGCCCAGGCGTCACTCCGTGCTCCAACACACATGTGCCTCTTCTATTGGAAGGCTGCCATTTTAGCGCCGTGGTTAGAGACATTTTGCTTGCATGTCCTCCTGTTCCTGACCTTGTCTGCCTTGTCTGTCACTTTGAAGATCAGCGTTCACCTGTGACGTGGCCACACCTGCCCCCCACACTGTCCCCCACACCAGCTACTGGGAAGTCAGTAGGCAGAGTGGGCACAGTATGATTTCTTCTCAGTATTCTCTTGCCAACTCACACTGAAAGGAGGGCAGTGGAAGTTGTGGAATTAATTTTTGTCTACCTTGGTGACTTGCCCTTGGCTCTAGCCTTGAAGTGGAAGCATGCTGGAGTCTGGGAAGAACGGATCGGTTGTGGGACATGGCTGCATGAGAAAGGCTGCGTGGCCTACACTTGTTCATCTGAAATGCTCTTGAAATGCATGTGCTCTCAGTTATGTAAGAGGCAACACTGCAAGTGAATGAGAACAAATGCATCTTCTTTCTCAATTTGTAATTAAAAAATTATCGTCAAGGTGGTGAGCAAGGGGGGGTTACAGTGAGGGGAATGAGTGCATTGCAGAACAAATGCAACCTCTAAAATTCACCCCAGGTGACAGGCTGCCACTTTCTTCCTGTTTTAGATGTTGAGGCTGCAATGAAAAAGTTCATTCTGCACAGCCATGAGAGGGCCGAGCTGTGCCTTTGAGCTCCAGTAACCCTCTGTTTTCCCCACGTTTAATGGGCTGAGCTTCTGTCTTGATGAGGGCTTAAGGATGAGAATGGGGGTGAAGAAGTTACATCCTTTCCTAGGACCTTCTCCATCCCTTGTTCACCCAGCACAGAATGGTATCTCTCCCTTCCACTCGAGGGACACAAGGCTGGGGCCTGGTGCACGCTGTCTGCTGGAAAGCCTGCTTCACTCCCCGCCTTTCCTCGGCCTGGTGAGGAAGAGACATTGAGGCTCAGCTCTGACCTCGAGAGCAAGGCCTCCTGTGATAGTCGAGAGGTGCTGGGGGGTTTCGATCCACAGCCTCGTGGCCTGGAGTGGACAGTAGTGGCTTCTGCCCAGCAGGCAGTGGCTGCAGGAGGCAACACCCCCACTTCTGCCTGCAGAGACCCCCAATGGATCTGCATCAAATCGTGGGGGTCATCACTTCGCTGAGTGAGCACTTCAGGTGTCCCGTTGAGGGTTCCTGGCTCTCTACAGCCACGGCTCTGCCTCCAAAACTCTCTCTCTTTGTCTCCGTTTGGTTACTTTTCTACTTTCCCTTCTGGCTTCCCGACCCGGCCACTTCCTCCATATCACTGCCGAAGTTCTCTTCTTTGAGAACGCTTTCCTCATGGGTCTAGCTTACATGTGTCGGCCTTTAAAAAATACACTTTAATAATGAAGTTAATGAAATTCTTCATTTCAGCAGCCATGTGGCCTTTTCCTTCTTTTCCCCCAATGAGCCTGTGATACCAGACAGACTTACCTGTATCCATTTCTGCATAGAAAATGCTCATGGTGGGTTGGCTGGATCAACTACTGCAAGTGTTTTAGGAAGGGTGGAAGATTCTGGAGATCGGATTCTATGATTTCTGGTTACTTCCATTTATGCCCTCTCTAAATGAACACCTTTGCTTTGCCCCCTAGACCCCGAGCCATGGGCAGAACTGCAGTCACAATCCCATCATTTCCTTGTTGAATCCAGACACAGGGTCAACCTTCACATGGGATTCCAAATGCTTCTCAATCTTTGTATGACCTTCTGAAAAGGGTGCAATGTATTCCATTTATGAACAAGACTGTAAGATCTTTTCTGGCTGCTCTCTAACCCCTTGGAGCAGTTTGGTAAACACTCCCAGATTCTGTCTCCCTCTAATTCAGTATTCTCAGACTCAGATCCAAGACACGCTGTGTTCTTTCTCTTCCTCGGGTGATGGTTGTCTTTGTTATATGATTTCAAGCACACCAATTCCAAAAGGCTCAAGAATGAAGTGGGATGGGATGGATGGCTTTCTGCTGAATGCCTAAAACACAGTGGAAATAGAAGAGTCTCAACAAGAATTCAAGGCAGATGGAGCAAAAGGGAAGAAACTGGGAAAGTTTTATTTTAATGTATTTTTCCTGTCACAGTTATTTTGTTGCCTTAACAAAGTGATTGGTATTTGTGAATATTCAGTGAATGACTGGAGAGATTCCATGTTTTATAAATGAACATCTCTTTCAAGTGATTGCACACACAGTAAAATCAGAAGTTGTTTTGGACACTGTACCATTTCAGATTTCACAAAATTTGAACATTACCGATTCTCATTTTTCTTCTTTTCTTTCTGGCTTCAAAAGAAAAATTTTTGGGTGAAATCTGGCCATGAGGAATTCAAATCTAAGTAAAAATGCCACACAAACATAAAGACGAGCTCTTTAAAGTGAAGCCATCTTAAATTTCTCTCTTCTCCCATCATATGTGCTAAAATATTAAGTGTCTACATATGAGGCCTTTTAATTGATGTGAACTACCAACACAGGCATGCCTATCTATTGTGGTGAAGGAAATGCGTACAATGTTGTGGAGAATAACAAAAGATTGTAAGGGAAGGTATTTCTGAGGAGGCCTCATCTGGATGTAGGGTCAAGACCTGGGGAGCAGGGGTTGACCAGGCAAGATGGAGGCTGATATGTGAAGCCCAGTGCCTGGGGACACATGTTGAGGACAGTGAGCATCCTCAGCTGGGGGCTGGGAAGCAGGCCAGGCTGGCATCTTGCAGGGCCCTGGGGACCAGTTGAATGATTTGGAGTGTTGGATAGTTTCGATGTAGTAGCTTATCTGAGCACAGCGCGTTCATGAATCTGTAACACTCAGGACCAAGAGTCATTCAGGGAGTTCCATTTAGTAGCTGAGCAGCGAGACTGTACAGGCCAGGGTAGAATTATTAGCCCACTGGCTCCAGCCTTGTAGCTGCCTTATTTGACAGTGGTGTGATGGGCTGGATGATTGTGACTGGCTGAAATTCGGCTGTTTGTTACTGGCTGTTTATTATGCCCCCATGTTAGATTTTGACTTGCTACTCAGGGAACCAAATATACAGTGACAGCCTTAGGTTATTGTCTCCTGCTTATTTAATAACCACAGGGCTATGAAAGATCATAGCATCATCCCATGTAAAAACCTTTGTGTTTCTTCAAAAAGTATTTGGGGATTTATATATATATATATATATATATATATACATATACATATACACACACACGTAATTGTGTATTCTTCATTGATACTAAATATTGTATATATTTAGCTACATGTGACATTTCAGTGCATGGATAAAATCTATAATGACTGGATCAGTGCAGTTAGGGCATCTGTTATCTTGAACATATATGCTTTGGGGTGACTTGAAAACATTCAGAATTCTTGCTATCAACTATGTTGAAATAGCAGCTAATTGTCCCTTGTTTTCCACTGTTACCCTTCTGTGCTGTGGAACCGGATGGTGCGTCTTCCTACTGACTGTACTTGAACCTATTAGCATTCCTCTCTCCATCCTCCCTCTGTAGTCGCCCTTCTAGCTTGGGTGCTGGGTTCCCAGCCCCTAGATCAGCAGTGATGAGCCGAGCCTCTGTCTAGCCTGTAGCCCTAGTATATGACACAGATGTTTTCTCTTTCACATTTTTCTCTTCTCATGCATAAATTGAGAAGACAGTCACCACTGCCTTGTGTTAAAAACACACTGCCTGTGGTTGAATGTAAAACCAGACTATACTTTATACTCATTTTCTGGGTACCTTGGAGCAAGATGGTAAATACAATCCTAGAAGAATATAATGAATGCTAGTGGGGAGCACAGAAAATGGAAGGCAAACAGAGTTTACTAAGAAGAAAAAGCATCACTGTGCTTTGACAGTGGTTTGCAGGATCACCTCACATGTGTTAATGGGACATGGTTAGAGCTACTACATTTTATTTGTAGATGACATTATTTGAGGGAAAAGACAAATTCTAATTAACATCTAGTGTATTTTTTTTCAGAATTTTTGTTGTAAAGGTGATGTGCAGTTACATAAATAAGGAAACGAGCACAATCCTTGGTGGACACTGGTATCTTCTTCCTCATTTTCTCCCACTCCCCTCCCCCACCCCCAAGTTGTAAAGATCATTTCTGTCACAGTGTCTCATGTCCTTTGTCTCAGCATTTCTGTGATGCTTCTTCCCTTCCACAAATCAGCCAAACTTATATATACGACAAAGGATGCTAACTAGTGCAAGTGCATTTAACATAGTCATGAGAGCTGAAAATTCAGAGACAAGGAAAAGGTACCTGTTTAGGCAGATTATGGCTGAAAGTTGTTTATGTTTTGAAATTTCCATGAGGTCCTTCGGGATCCTGCTGCAGAGATAATAAAGCTCATACCCTCTGCAAAGAAAGGATACACGCTGTGTTCTGCTTTCAGGCAACCTTTCAAAAGTTACATTTACCACAGCACACCTCAAGATGCCTTCAGCCACCACACTTAAGTCTTGCTCAGAACCTTAATTATTACATACAGATCGATGCTTCTGAAGAACTAATGGATGGTGGCAAGTGGCCGGTGGTGTCCACGGGTGACGCTTTCATTAATGGGAAGGTCACCGAGGGGGAGAGAGCTCTGGGGACACAGCCCAGTGGCTCCTCCCTCAGGTGGGTGCTGTTTTCCTTCCTGGCTCCATCAGAACAAAGCAAAGAAGCTACTGTGGTTCTGTGTAATTGTGATTGACAGCAAGGATGAAAGATGTTACAGGGATTAGTGCTGGCTGAACTGAATGGCTTTATTATCATGTGTGCAGTCTCTGGGGGAAATTCCAGAGCATGCATTTACAAGTGGACACATCCCCTCATCCTATGTAATGAAAGAAAATGTTTCTTCATAAATATTGCACTTGCAGCAATCCATTAAGAGACAGTCCATAGTGAGATCTCATTGAGAATTAGTTGCCCAGTCTAATTAACCTCGGAAGCTCCTTGTTGCGTATTTCTCTCTCTGGGTGTGGGGTTCCGTGGTTGGTGGACAGCTCTGCTGGGACTGTGGAGATTCTAGGTCTGGTCCCTCTCTGCCTCAACACCTGACCTTTGCCACCAGAAAGCAGCACCAGGGCTCTGCTCTCTTTCCACGGCTGTGGGCTACAGGGCTGGGCTCAGCAGACCCTAGACCCGTCCAGCTCTGTGTGTGTCTGATTTCTGTGCCTCTTCAGCACAGTTAAGCTGTATTCTCTCCTGTCAAGCACTTTTGATTACCATGTTTTCTCTCTTCAAACTACTCTTCGGCTTTTTAGGTTCTTGTTTGTTTAAACTATGCTTCCAGCAGTCAACACTAGAGCTGAGAGTTTAGGACGTAAGGCTTGCTTCCGTTTCTTACAGTCTTGCTCAAGCTCAAACTCCAGAGGGCATCAGGGGCTGCAGTTCTACGCTGCCTTGGCCTTCCTCCACCCTCCTTTGCTATCTCCCATCGCCTCTTTTCCCCTTGGTATTGTTCCCATTTTATCTCCATACTCATAGGTATTTTAATTCTCTCCCCTTCTTCCTCCTTGTTTTCATTCCTCTTCCCCTCCTCCTCTTCCCCTCCTCCTCCTCCTCCTTCTTTTTCTCCGTCTCCTTCTCCTTCATGTGCTACAGTTTATTGTGCACATGCCAGTCCAATTCTCCACTGTTTGTACCACACCTCCATCCCTAACTCTACTTCTTGATTACAATCTGGTCTCTGTTGGTGAGGGAATGAGTTAATAAAAATCAACCCTAACCCTGGAGTGTTTCAGTTCCTCTGGGAATCCAGTGCTCACTGGAAAGTCTCCTGGGCATCACCCAGCCCGTGTCTGGGTATGGAGGGCCCCTGCCCTGTGATGTCACAGGCGGGAGGGGAGGAGGTGATTGGGTCAGGCCTGGAATTGATGCTCACTGCTTCCAAACAATGTGCACCTGGGCCCATGGCATCTTCTTCCTGAATGGTCAAGGCCAAAATCTTAATTAGTAATGTTACTTAACAATTACCTGGGACAATTAGCTTACAAAGAGAAGGTATGTGTTTTGGCTCATGGCAGGCAACCAGCCCAAGCCTGTGCAGCTTTTTTGGCCTCTAGAGAGGCAGCAGTGTCTGGAAAAATCATCCACTTTATGTCTGGGAGATTAAAGAGAACGAAGGTATTGGGGTCTCACAATCCCCCTCAAAAGAATGTTTTGATGATGAGAAGAGCTGGCACCAGTCTTTCTTTTTAGTTCCCATCCCCGCCCAATATTCAACAGGAGACCAGGCCTCTGCCACCCAGGCCCTGGGCACACACTTTGGTCCCTCACAGCATCTGGGGGGACTCCAGTCACATCCTGTTATAGTTTAACTTTCCAGAGAGGAGAGAAGTTTCGAATTGAGGTCATTGAGGAAATGAGGATGGGAAAGAAGAGAAATAACTGAGGTTTAGCCGTAAGCTAGAACGTCGAGGCAACTTTGTTAATTGTGTATACACATCAATAATCATGGTGAATAAGAATGAATGGAGAAGTTAATGTGTACTGGTGTTTTATTGGGCATGCTGTGCTAAGTGTGACTTCTAACCTTCACAGCGACCTTGTGCAGGTTGTTATGGCTTCATTTACAGGGGAGGTGGTGAGGTTTCAGGTATGAGTGACGGATGGAGGTCCATGAATAGCTTCTAAACCTGTGCTCTGTCCCTCGTAGCTGCTTCCCTGGAAACAGTAACGACAGTTCACCCCCTTTTCTTTAATCCCACCTCATCCCGTAGCGTGGATTGTTTACAGCCCAGAGACCAGGAAGCTCACAAGTGGGGGATGAGTCCTCTGGGCCTGCACTTCAGTTCCTAAAATCCACCATGGTGAGTTTATAAAGGTGACTGAAGTTTTATAGGGAGACCTGGAAACCTAGAAGAGACATGACCTTACCGTCTCCGCTACACCGTCCCCACACCTTTAGTCACCACTGCTTTCCAGTCACACAGTCTAACCTTGCTGTACACTGCTGGGGAAGTTTGCATGGTGATATCAAGACAGGCGGGTCCTAGTATGGTTCTACCTGAGTATCTTGAGGAGTCTTCTAGCTTTAAGGTAGTGGGTTGTTGTATTTCCACTCGGCTCTGATATTTTTATGCAAACCTTTCCCAAGTTTTGCATTGCATTGAAATGTACCACAAGTTATCTCTTATTTACTTATTCATCTTTACAATATTCTATATTTTTAGATACATCAAAGAACACAGCAAAGATTTCTTAAAAGACCAGAACATAAAATACTACATGGTTTATTTGAGGGCAATTTACTTTGAAGGTGTTTCTGTATTTATGAGAAGGAAAAAAAAAACTATGATAAAGCCACAAAGCCAAGTATTCTGAAAGATTGCATGACATTGGGTTATTCAAATTGTTTTCAAATGTTGCCTAAGAAACTATATAACTTCAAACTTCCAGTCCAATGACATAACCTCTAAATTGCGTTCTTAATGTTTAGCACATTTTCTCTTTAGTGACAATGAACTAATTTGATAGCAATAAACCTTGAATTTACATAACATTTTCTTTTCTGAGCCCACACTGTAACTACAGGATTGTTCGAGTTGAGGAGGGCGAGGAACTTTACTGTTACTTTCTGACTCACTGTTGGCTGACCTTGTACAGCTAACTTAATTCTCCTCCCTGTGGCTTCTACAAAGGGGTGAGTGTAATAATAGGATTGAGCTCACATGGTGGCTATAAAATTAAAAGCGCAATATTTGGAAAGCACTCAGAGTCCATCCTTACCTAGTGAGGTAACAACCTGAACACCTGGTTTTAAGAAAACTTGGATTGTATGTCATTACCATGCATGGCATTCTTAATTAGAACTACTGTCCTTGGCATGGTGCCTTCTTGAATTAAAGGGTGACCCAATAACACCAGTAGTGTCTGACTAAGGACTAGTACCTAACCCAGACACTAAGAACAGAAGGCACAACATTTTTACCTGTTTGTCTGAGTAAAGACCCCAAAGGAAAAAAAAATAGATTAGGTGATGGCAAATCAACTGTGAGAACCCATCATGCATGTTGAATCTTAGGTAGTAAGTTTGCATCGGAAGGCGAGTGTAGGTAATGCCTTGTTAGAGCAGAATCCTGGCTATGTGAACAGACTGGGATGGAGACAGAGCCTGCACTCAGAACCACTCAGAAGGGGAAAAAGAAGCAGAGCCCTAAGTGCAACTGTAATTGCCTTGCCATTTTTTGTAAGGACCTATTCTCTCTTTTCCATCATATTTACAAAGACTGCAGCGGAGGCCCTGTCATAAATCCGAGT
Source organism: Megascapheus bottae (assembly GCF_031878675.1). Classification (NCBI taxonomy): domain Eukaryota; kingdom Metazoa; phylum Chordata; class Mammalia; order Rodentia; family Geomyidae; genus Megascapheus; species Megascapheus bottae. Next base: position 41,313,320 of record NC_143528.1, read on the forward strand.
GAGCATTCTGGTTCCCGGGGTATTATTTCATGCCATCCTCCTTTATTCTCTTTTATTCATTCTACTGAGGCGGCGGGGGGCGGTGGAGAGGGGAGGAGATGTGCTGTACTAGAACAGCTGGCGCTTGGAACACTTGCACTGTGAGCTTTTGTGAGACTAGACATGGAGTGTGTGTGGTGAGCTTTAGGTAGAGGACAAAGTGAACAGTTTTGGGAAGAGAAGTAGCAAGGGAATGTGGATGTGATGGGAAAGGCCAGACATGGAATGCGCATGCAGAAGACTGGAAGAGGAGCCAGTGGGGTGTGAAGGAGAGTGAATGGATGTCTGAGGAAAGTTCTCTTGGTTAGAAGGAAACGAAAGTTGTGGGTTCTGTCCCCAGGCCATGTTAAAAATGGAGAGGGCTGTGTTCTAGAGAGAAGGACTAAGAGAGGCTGAGTGCTAAGGACAGAGAGTGCAGGTTCTCGTCTCACCTTTTTCCCTGGTTACCCACCAAGCTATGGAAAGGAGGTGAGGCAGGGATGGTCAGGTTTCTGAGGCCTCCTGCATTTGCTATTAATTAGACATTGACCTGAATTTAAGGTATGCACCTTTAGGAATTTGCTCTATCCCTTGGTTTAGCTTCGGAGTAAACGAAACCAAAGGTGAATATTCTGTGTACAGGAATAACAATAACGTGGTTTTCATCGAATTGTACATCATTTCTTTTTGGTTGGTTGTGGGACTTTGACTCTGGGCCTGGGTGCTGAGCTCTTCAGGTCAAGGCTACCGCCCCACCCCTTGAGCCACAGCACCACTTCCCATTTTCCATTGATTAATTGGAGATAAGAGTCTCACATTCTCCAGTGCATGGATTGCATATCTTTTAAGCCAGGAATGAAAGAAACAGAAAGTCTCTCACCACCAGGGTCTCCTTTCTTCTGATGTTGGCTAGTCCTCAGGAAAAGAGCAGAGGTAATCTTTCTTCATGAATGTGCTCAGAGCCCTTCAGCTCTTATCACACTACCAGGCTAAAGTAACTTACGAACATCTAAAACTTAATTACTAGGTACTTGTAGATGAGATGTTATGATTATTTTTTCTATATGAGAAATGCAAAGCAAATGACTTACTTAGGTCAGAAAAAGCTATTTGTCTTATTCATTAAGGTACCTTAGTCATTTGGAAAATTGTGTATTTTCATTAAATGGGTTCCAGGAATGAGATATTATCATAATGAAAAAAATCCATCCAGTGTTTAAATTACACCATTCAGTAATTTTAATAGACTGGGAGTCTCAAGAAAGCACAATTAACTGTTATTGGTAATGTTATAGAAATAACAAGAAAGGCCATGTTCAAATAAATACTGGTCACACATTTCCTCATGTCTCACGGAAATCCTTTGAAAAACATGCAGATTTATGCGATGTGTTGAGTTTGTTCACTTAATAATTGAGGCTGTAGATGTTGCTGTCCAGGGAAATTTGTGGTCCCTGGAGACTGGCCTGCGTCACAGGACATTGCCTACTGAGCGAGCACAAATAACAGAGCACAGTTCTGGGCTAGCTTGAGGTACCGCAGGCACAGCGGGGAATGAGGCAGGAGGTCAGGGACGCCTCTGGCTAGTGCTTGCTTCAGAAGTTATTGTACAGGGGCGGTTCCCAAGCCCGGCTGGGTATCTGACTCTCCCCCAGTAGACATAACCAAGAGTGAGCAATGTCTATCTCCAGACTTTGGGGACACGAGGTACACTTGTGAACCACGCATGTCCCTCAGGGGTGTAGAGGAAGACCGTCTTATCGTCATTGGAGGTGGTGCCAGAGACAACGACACTGCACATCACCAAGGCACAGAACTGGAAGGGAAAGGGAATTTGTTTCTATGGGGATTATTGTCACATCACCCTGCCTGGAAGGAGTGGACTTGGGCAACACTTGAGAGAGTGCTTTCTCAGTCATGCCCCTTGGGAACTAATTAATTACTTGCTTTGTAGTTTTTCTTGTCTATTTTCCGCTCATGCTCTGGTCAAAATGAGACTCTGTTAGTTTGCTTTTCACACGTGTAACTCCAGACACAACGTGGGAAGCAAAGTCAGACACTTGTAGGAAATAAGGTACGCTGCCTATCTTGCTTATCTAAGGTTTGTGATGGAGACCCACAGATTTCCCCAAAATTCTTGGCAATAGAACTAGCCAGGAGATTTGTCTGCCCAGAAAGATGACCTAGAAGACTTTGTCTAATGGCTGTGAGTCCCAGCCTGACGTGGGGCGGCCTGAGTCACGGTGTCCAATATTAACTGTATGCAACGTGTTTGGAGACATAAGAAAGGTCACTCTAATTTGAGTGACATCAGGATCTTAGAAGCACAAAGACTGAGTTGAAAATTGTAACTGCTTGTGGTTTTTATAACATCTCTGGTTTCCATTAAGCACTTATTATCATACACCATGCTTAGGTGTGGGCAATAAATATTAATTAACAATGATGACTTGATCATAGGCAAAAGAGATTTAAAGAGAATAATGAATGCATTGAGCTGTCTTCTTATGATAAGGTACTTAGAACTTTTATTAATGTGGTTGGAGGCTTTTCAGCTCTTTAATTAAATTTATTAATGTTGTTCAGACTTCTGGTTAAGAAACATTGGATTTATGGTAACCTACCCTTAAATGTCCTTGTGAAACAGAACTTTCTTCTTGTTTATGGATGAATCAGGGATCCTGTCTCCCCTGACACTTTCCCCCTATTCTGGATTATGTCATCTGTACTTACTCAGTGAACCAGGGTCAGACCCAGGAATCACAAGGGCAGAAGCAATTCAAAGGCCTCCCCTAGCCCAGTGTCCAGAGCTGCAGTGATGAAGCTACATGGATGAATGCGAGCATCAGTCATGGACTTGTGTTGATTTTTTCCTCAGTATCCCTTCCCTATCTTCTCTTTCTTAATAGTGGGTCTTTCCTGATGGGTGACTACCAAGATCTCAGAAAACATGATTCTACTCAAATGTAAGGGATAAAGCAAGATGGCAGCCAAAGGAATTGGCCTTGCCATCTCCTTGGCTAGGCATAAGTTGGGAGTGAGATGTGTATCTGACCTAGATAGTGAGAGCAAATCTCAGATACTTACTAGAGATGCTGGCAGGTGGTGCTTTGATGGATGAAAATGCACGCAAACTTGGGAACTGCGAGAGACAGCTTGATGCCCTCAGGTATCGCGTGATGCTAGGGCTGGCGTGGCCGAGACTGCTAAGCGTCCTCAGCTCTCAGTGGAGGGTACTAAGCTTCGTCTGAGGCAATTACATTTTGTTATTGAGCAGTCCATTCCGATAGTTCCGTAGTACTCATGCCTTACTGAGCCAGGGTTTCTCTTCCTCCGTTTCTAGGGTGCTGTGGCCCAGAGAACAATGAGCTTTCCCAGCTTTGCCAAGGTGCTGAGTGCTTAACTGAGACTTTTCTGTGGGATGGGAGCACATCTTCATCTCAGTACACGATCTCCCTTCCAGCAAATGTTTCCAAAGGATGCCATCAGGATGAACAGAAGCAGGAGGTCAAGAAGGCTGGAGAGTCCTGGACGACCTTTTTCTGAGTATCTCTCATAATGCTTTTGCAGGTATATCCTAGCCTCAAAGACTTGGCTGGGAGGCCGGGAGCGTGGCCTAGTGATAAAGTGCTCATTTAGCATGCATGAAGCCCTGGGGTTGATTCCTTGGTATCATATACACAGGAAAAGACAGATGTGGTAGAGCTGTGGCTCACGTGGTAGAGTGCTAGCCTTGAGAAAGCCCAGGGACGGTGCCCAGACTCTGAGTTCAAGTCCCGGGACTAGAAAAAGAAAAGACTTGGCTGAGCTATGTGAGCTGTGGTACAGCCAGGTGGTAGAACTGGCAGTGGCTGGGGTGTGGATTTGTCAGGAGGCCGCCTTGGAAGAAGTGCTCGGGCCGGGCCGTCAGCCCATCTCTTCACAGGTGGAGCGGTTTGATTTTCTGCTTGTTTATCAGGAAAGCAGGATCAATTTCTCTTTTCCTGCAGAGGGTTTGCTACCAAGGCGGTGGGGTTCTGACTGTGGTAGCTGTGGCACGTGCTGAGGTCTCGGAACCCATCAGCCACTGTCCCTGGGGACTCAGATTTCCCAGCTTCTGGAAGGGAATTCTTTCCACTGGAGCATGTTGTTTGAAAACTGGAGTTTCTCTAATAAGACTTAAACATACACAAAAGGACAATCAGAAAGAATATAAAACTGCACCCTGAGGGAACTGCCCAAAGCCAGCTGTCAGCACTCCAGAAGAGGGCAGATCCCCATCGAATACGTCCCCCAAATATTCTGAGAATCACATTGCCCGAGGATTGTGTAGACAATGGTCTCAGCAGCTCTGGCTGTGGCTGGGAGCCCGAAGGAGCCGGGACAGATCGGCTCACCTCCCGGGGCGGGAGGCTGGGGGGCTAACGGGAATCCTTACAGATGAAGTCATTTCTAAACTCCCTTTTATTCATATTTTAATCAAAGCCCAGGGTGTGCCAACCTGCTTTTGTGTTAGCTTCCCTTACTGTTCGAGAGATGAGTGCTTCATAGTTTTGAGTTTAGCATTTGGAAGGACTCTGTTGAACTTGCTCCTTGGTTCCAGCCTGGGCCGCCATGCCAGGGGGCTGCTGTGATAAGACAAAGAGGGAGTCTGGAGGCTCAGGCATGAGAACCAGAGACTAGTGAAATTACCAGTGGCTCCCACGCCTGACGAGAGCACCGTGGAGCCCAGCCTTCTGCGTTCTCTGCTGTTATCAGGCAAACGGGCAGAATCTGACGCAGCGAACGCCATTGCCACGGCTAATTCAGATTTGCTGTGGTGATTTAGTTAGAAGACACAGGAACTCTGCGTTCTGGAATCTGCAATGCAGGGCCTGGTGAGGAGAGCAAGATCTGCCCCAGAGAAGAGGGCGTTGTGCCAAGCCAGCCCAGCGTCCCAGCCTCTGACAGGCGCGTGCACCCCAGAGGCGGGCAGTCGTTCACGCCCGGACTGTGGAGACCTGAGGCGTCGCTGCTGGAACATCAGGGCAGCTCTGACCATGTGGCGTCTGGCTCCTCAGCTCCTAGTTTGCCTCCATCATTCCGGTGAGCCACTGTGTATGTAGTTTGGATTTTGGGGGCAAGGACTTGCTGCCTTTCCTAGGCTGGATTTGAACTCATTACCTTCCTGTCCCACACTCCTGAGTCCTGGGATTTTACAAGTGCTAACACACCCAGCTGGCAACCGGTTATTGAAAACAGTATTTTGTGTGTGGAAATAGTGGTAAATTCAAGTAACATTTACGGCTACAGCAATTCTAAGGGTATCACGTACTTTATGCTTGCCTCAAAGTATACCCACTATCACCATCAAACTCCAGAGCCATTCCTCCTCCCAGAGTGCAAGCCTGCACTTACGAAACCCTGATGTCCTGTCTTCTTCCCCTTCTCTGGGCTGAGGGTGGAAGAAGCTTCTCTGATGGAGGAGCTGTGGCGACCCAGCCTGCTCTGGAAGGCCAGGCCCCCGTCCTCTCCTCCCCCCCCCCCCGATCACCTCACGTCCTGGACCCAGGCCTTCCCCACCGCGAGACTGAAGAAATTCCTCAACAGTTCAGGCCTTGCCCAGGGCTCTCCAAGTCTCGGGGTCTCAGTTGCCGTCACTGGAGTTAAGCCATTATTATGTGTTTTTTTTTCCCTTCTAATTATTACCGATGGCAGTTTATTCCCGTTTAATTGTAAAGTAGGTCTCCCTCCCCTCCCATGTCACCTGCACAAATTACCCTGGTTAATTAAGAATTGACTGCATAATGATGTCTTCTCCATGTTGCAGCCTTGTCCCAGTCACGTCCCCTTCAAGTCCCCTTCCCTGTCAGACCTGCACCTCTCACACAGAAGGCTTCATTTCCGGCAGGGCTGGAGGAGCACTGGGGAGGAGTCTTCTGAGGTGGCTCCTGGGCAGGCATCCTGAAGGTGCTGTTTTCACTGTAGCCGTGTAGGGAAGGGCTTGTTGAGGGCCTGGAAATTGTAGCAAGAAAGGCATCCGCTCAGGTCTGGAGACACTGGCATTCTGCGCGGCCTGCTGGACCCGAGGAAAGCAGGGCTTCGGGCGTGTGTGCCCAGGATGTGCTGAGGCCGGAGAGCACGGGCCAAGTCCCGGAGAAGAAGATGGGGTGCTGACGAGTCCTTTGTGCCGTCGATTCTCGGAGATGATGCAGCTCGCATGCGCGTGGCTCCACCCTCTCCCTGCAGGGCCCTGCTTTCCACTGGTGACTGCATATTCTGGATTTCCCAGAAGAGGTGCATCTCCCAAATTCCAGCAACTGCAGGTGGCTCCACGTAAGACTCTGCCCTGGTCTGGCAGCAGAAAGACTTCCCGTAAGAGCAGAGGGAGAGGGAGACTCTGCTGGGCACTCGGTGTCTAATTTCTTGACTGGTTTCCCCCCAAATGTGCCATTTAGAGGTGGGCTGTTTTTTTTTTAACAGAATAGAGAACATTTGGACATTACCTGGCCATCATTTAATACTAGTACCAATGGCTAACAGTTAATACTAATGGCATTTTTTCTGGTTCTGACACTGGATGCTCTAGATGGCAGTCTAGGTGGATGTAACCTGAATATCTCGTGTGAGATCAGCCACGGGTCCTCACTGGAGCACACTGTGTGTGTGCTCCCGTCACAGGCCCTGCGTGGCCCCGTGCTCCCTGCGTGCCTCCCTGGACAGGGCTCCCCGTCCCCCCCCACGCCCCCCCACCCGTGGCTGTCTTCTGCTCATTTGTAGGAAATGGTGGTGTTCTGACAGTGACGGCTCGCGGCTGCAGCCTCTTCCTCCAGGGGCTGCTTGTGCTACCTTTGTGTCTGGTGGAATCCTATCGTGGCTGCTTTTAAGCATTTGGTAGTAGCTTTATGGAGACATAATTCACATATCAACAAGGTACTCATTCTTTAAGAAGTTGCACAAAGGAGTCGCCATTTACCGAGGCTGTTTATGAACACAATAAATCTTGATCAATTTCACCCTTTCAATGGACTCATTTCTAAAGTATAATTAGAGTTTTTAGTGTCACAGTTATGTTATTACCCCCAGAATTATTTCCAGAATAACTTCAGTATTCATGGCCTTAAACTGGGAAAAAAACAAATGTGCATTAACTGGTGATTGAGTAGATAAAAGGCAAAATACTTATGCAATGGACATAGTTGGACACAAAAAAGAAAGAGATATAGGTATTCTGAAAATGGTTGAACTCTGAAAATGCAGTATTACTTACTATATTAGTACATTGTTTTATAATGATTTATTTCTCTTTCTGTCTCTTTTAGATTGTGAATAGTTATGGCTAAGCACTATCTAATGCATTTGTATCTCAGCAGAGTGCTATATAGTAAGAAAAATCAGTTAAACACTAGAGATTAAACCCTGGAGAGTAGAGAAGTAAGAAGCAAATTTATGTACCAATATACCTTACTGTACTCTATAAATATATGAAATTGTTAAGTCCTAATCAAAAATTTAAAAAATACTCAAGGAAAGAATGTTAAATACTCTGATTTGATCTTTACATATTCTATGTATATATCAAATTGTCATGTTAGCTCCATAAATGTGTACAGTTTATATAGTAATGGATAAAAATGCTAAAGAAAACAGAGAATTTAAGTTACATAAAAAGAAAGCAGATTTTTCCTGCCTCTTGGAATTCTAAATATAGATGGAAGAAAATAAACTGAACAGGAAATATTTTTAGTGAGATACATTCAACCCTCTGTCTCTCCTTCATCTATCTATCTATCTATCTATCTATCTATCTATCTATCTATCTATCTACCTATCTTTTCGATCTATCCATCCAGTCTGTCTGTCTGTCTCTTTTCTTTTGGTGCTGGATTTGAACCAGGTTTTGACATGTGCAGTAGGCTCTGTTTTCTAGAAACATCTCCAGCCTTATGCTTATCCTTATGCTTATCTGTGGCTTCTTCATTTTCCCTTGTCAATAACAGCTAGATGTTTTCTAAGCATTTGCTTACTTCAGTCATTTACACTAATACATTACAAGGGGATATTATTTATTATCTGCCTTTCAGAAGCATAAACATTGTCTAGAACAGCCTCTGAACTCTATCACTTCCAGAGCATTCTCTATCAATAGATCATTAGTAAAAACCTTGAATCTGTTTATCCTGTCATGTTACTGCATGTGAGATAATATTACCATATTATGGTCACAGTTGCAGAATTTAATTTTGCATTGTCAGGAAAGTATTTAATTGTTTACAGGACATAAATGTTAAATATCCCCAATTCTGGAACTTTGTTCTCTGGGTCAGGTGCCAGTGCTGTTTTCCTTCCAGTAGGTGCAGCCTTGCTTTGTGATTTAGTCTTCCCCTGAACTTTCTAGATTGCCTAGCTGAAGTGTATATAAATATGTAGTTTCATGCTTCTCCACCAGGCTGACCCACACTAGCAGTAAAACCTCACACCTCTTTACTGGACACCGTCTCTTTTAGAATCAGTGTTTACTCTTACATTTTTCTAGATCATTTCCTCCTCCTCTTCTTCCCCCTTCTCCATTTTTTTGCTAACTTTCTGATGAATCATAATCTTTGCAAATTCTCTCCCATTCTCTTTAAATATCTGGGGAGATACAATGGGAAGGTTTTTCCCCCCTCATTCTTGGTGCTTGAACTCAGGGTTTGGACCCTGTCCTTGAGCTTCTTTAGATCAAGGCTGGCACACTACCACTCGAGCCACAGAACCATTTCTAGCTTTCTCTCTGTGTGTGGTGCTGAGGAGTTGAACCCAGACTTCATGAATGCTAGGCAAACACCCTACCACCAAGCCACATTCCCTATGTGGGAAGATTTAGCGTTGGCTGTTTACAAAAGTTCTCAAGTGCTGAAGGGCCCCTACGCAAAATGATAGAAGTTTCTGGCCCTCAGCGAGGCAGGCGGGTGTGGCCCAAGGCTGCCTTTCTGCACCTGGGCCTAGAGCTACTCGGTCAGTCTGCAGCCCGTCTGCTTGCTTCTGAGACAGGTCAGTGGCAGCCACTCGTGTCTCTTAGTCGAGACTCTGAAGAGCATAGCTCAGATGACCTGCATGGAAGGCATCCTGGAAGGAGATAGCCTTGAATTCCACAGAAGAAATAAAGAATAAGAAACAGAAAGCTACCAACAGGGTAACTCTCGTATGTGAGCACATTTATAAGAGAAATTCGGGGGACACATTTTAATCGTGTCCCTGCAACCAAGTGTGAGCGGCTCTGAGTGTGAGGACCGTGGCTTCGGTCAGAGCTGGGGCTTTATGTCTCCGATGAGAGCAACTTCACCTTTGCTTCTCACTCCAGGTTTCTGTATGGATACGTAAGCACAGGCAGCAGGCCCTCTTCTTTCTCCAGGCTCGCCTCTTGTGGAGAGGAGCATGGCTGTGCTCTGGAAGAGGCTCCCCTCGGTCTGATAGAGACTCCCCAGCTGTGTCCTGGAGGATGAAGTGTGAGGTGCAGAGGGCAGAGCTTAGGAGGACCGAGTGCTGCATTTATGGATGGCCGCTGTGCACCGGGAGGTGAGCGCATTTGAATCCTGGCCCAGGGAGGAGTAGAATGCATGATTACAATGTCCTCCACAGGAGAGTGTGGAAGCATAAACAATATCATTCACAGAGCTCACACAAAACCAAAGGAAAGAAATGCAATTCTCTGAAGCCACCTGAAAATGACTGCTTTCTAGCGCGATGGTTCAGTCAATCCAACTCTACCTCCTCCCCCAGGACCCTGAGTGCCAGGTGGTGTGACATCACACTAAGTTACAGGTCTCCATAAATAACGGTGAGTGACTAAATAAGCTTGACCTGGAACATTCAAGACAACCTTCATAAACGGATGCTTGCATTTTACATATTTTTTGCATTATTACCAGGCAAGCATTTACTGTACCTTGCATTACCTTACTTACAAGGTACTGGCATTGCATTCCAAAATAGTTGGGGCCTTGGCAGCCGGGGGCTGCTGCAAAATTCCCCAATTTACATTAATTGGGGAACTTGTATTAACCATTTTCTGTGTGCCTGGTGGTGAACCTGGCATTGGTGTGTGCTTGTGTGTCTGTGTGCACAAGCGTATGTGTGTTGTCTGACTCCAAGGCAGCTCAATAACCAGAACTGTCCTGTTTTCTTAATGAGCGCAGGTAGAGATGTCTGCTTTCTGACCTTTGGGTACACTGCCAGTACAATCTCAGACTCCCTTTCTCATTTGAAGAGCATTAAAGAAAGCCCAGTGGAGTCTATATAGATGGATAAAGATTTGTGGAAGTGACAGGGGAGGGCTACAAAGCCAGGATTTGGCTGGACTGAGGCACTGTGATCAGAGAATCATGTAATAAGAGGCATAAGAATTGTGAAGTCGGAGGAAGCTTGACTAGTATCTCAGGTTCTATTTTTAAGTAGTGGGTTTATAAAGGAAATTGACACAGTAGTAAAAATAACCAGCCAATTCCATGAGTCAGAGCACAAAAGTTGACCCTGTATAGACTGATAATGAGTTTAGCCAGGGATTTTGACTAATCCAAGGTGCGCATCAAAGTCCACAAGAAAAGAATTGAGGTGTTCACCATGAGAAATTGTGGTCAAAACCAGAAATAAGTCGGGTGCCAGTGGCTCATGCTTGTAATCTTAGCTACTCAGGAGCCTGCAATCTAAGGATGATGGTTTGAAGCCAGCCTGAGCAGGAATGTCTTCTCTCCAATTATTAGCCACCAAAAAGTTAGAAGTGAAGCTGTGGCTCAAGTAGTAGGGCACTAGCCTTAAAGAAAAAGCCCCCAGGGACAGGGCTCAGGATCTGAGTTCAAGCCTCAGGACCTGTGCCAAACAAACAAATAAGCAAACAAACGTGAATTAGCATGCATTTCATGGCAAAATGAAGCCACTCTACTGTCTCCACCTTGTCGTCCCATCAGTAGTTTATTGTATTTGAACAGAAAAATATCTTAATGAGTTAAAGCTACAACAATTTCAGTTTTCTTTTATTATTAGAAAAACCTGATCCTGACATCAAGACATTAATTATGTCTCAATTCATCAATTTTATAACTGAAACAAAATATTGATTTTTTTCCCCTGAAAGTTGAACAAATCAGCACTTTTGACTCATTTTCTTCTTTCTCACCCACACTCATCAATTTGCTGCAGTTCTTTGCTGACGTTTGGATTTTATTCCAATCCCCAGTTACTGAATTATTTGTACATCATCTTCTATCTTCAAGGTTTCAGAGAAGCATGTAAGAACACTACCACGCTACTCCTAAATGTTATGACGAATGCAAATGCTTATTTGAATTCAGTGTTCAGTGTAATTTCTTTTAAGAATAACCCCCTCATTTGTGACTTCATCTTTTTTTTCTTCCTTTTTGTGTGCCATTCCTGGGGCTTGAATTCAGAGCCTGGGCATTTTTGCTCAAGTGAATCTCTCTACTCCTTGGAGTGAAAGCTCCACTTCTGGCCTTTTAGTGGTTAAATGAAGATAAGACTCTTATGGACTTTTCCTCCAGGGCTGGCTTTGAGCTGCGATCCCCAGATCCCAGCCTCCTGGGTAGCAAAGATTCCAGGTGTGAGCCACTGGCGCCCGGGGACTTCATCTTCTCATCTGGCCTTGATCTATCTTGGAAACACTAAGGATTACTTTGTTTAAAATAAGAACACAATGGGAGCTCAACTAAGATAGAAATTTATTTTTGTCTTCTGAAAGAAACCAGTGGTATCTAAGCTGGTTGAGGGCAGAGTTTCCAGTGCTTTGGGTGTGAGTGTATGGGCTGTTCTGAGCTCCAGGCTGCCATTTCTGGAAGAGGGAGGCGGGAAGGCTGGCCAGGCCCGGGCTCCTCCCTGAGGGCATACAGCCTGTGTTTCAAGTTCTTGCTCAGAACTTGTTCACCATGGCCACAGCCAGAAGGCAGGGGAATTGAGCACTGTGATTTAAAACTGGATGCTTATACACTGTTTCAATTGTTCCCAGACCTATCAAAAAAGAGGAGGAAGAAGGTTTCATTTTATCTCCATCGTCTTGTGGAATCCAACCTGTTGAGAGATGTGAGAGATACATTTCTTTGAATCGTTGGTGATTTGTCATCATGTCAAGATATGCAAAGATTTGTCTTTCTCGTCAAATTAAGCTGTGAAATCTCTATTAGTCTGACTGGGAATTCATTTCTAGACATTTTCTCATAGTATACTTGAGTCTTTTAAAATTACCATTGCTTTATTTTCCTTTGCAGTAACAAACGTGAACGTATTGGTAATCAGTTACTTGTCCTTTACATAATTTATTTCACATTTATTGCCTCTAGTTCATTCTCCCCCTGCTTTGTGGATGGCTACTTTCTAGGTCTTAGACATCATTGACTTATAAGTTTCAACAACATCAATTATATATTCTGCTTCAAAAGGTATTCAGATTTCATAACAAATTTTAGTATGTGTAAGGTTTGCCGAAAGGAAACTCCATGCAGCTTAAGAGGCAAAGAAAGAGAGAGAAAGAGAGAAAACAGACCTACAGCCGCACAAGGTGGAGTCAGGTGGAAGAAAAAAGAGCTTATGGCCGGAAGTGAGACATTATATAGCGGAGAGTAGTGTGGCCACAGAGGAAGCAGATGTGACCTCAGAGGATGAAGAAATACTTCAGACTGGGGGACCTGCCAGTTGCCAGGGTTACAGTCTGGGCGGGATGTCCAGGGTGCACAGAAGGCCAAGGGAAGGAATCATTTCTCCCAGGCAGACCTTACAGTATGCCCCTTAATTTCCCTTATCAGCGCTGACAGCCTATTTTTAATATTATGTTAAGTCTTTTCATATCCTTTTGCAGGACTCGTACAAATAGCTTGATTTCTTGACCACTTTAGTGAGTTGTGATACAACATCGTGTGTGTTTTCTATGAGCTAGGGTGTTCTCTTGGACAATGCCGACCCAGTCCTTCAGGAAAGCGGTCCTGCACCACTCACACGCAGGCTCCGCTCCAGGTGGCGGTGGTCATGTGACAGGAAGCATGTGAGACTCTGTGCTGCAGGGCTCAGATTCTTGGGGTCAAGTGGACGAGTGCACACATGCAAACAGCCAGACAGAGTTCCCACCGAGGAACACAGAGGGCACAGGGCAGCTTAGAGGAGGCCCGGCTCAGAGGAGGCACCACTCAGGGGAGGCCAGGCTCAGGGGAGGTCAGACTCAGGGGAGGCCAGGCTCAGGGGAGGCCCGGCTCAGAGGAGGCCTGGCTCAGCGGAGGCCAGGCTCAGGGGAGGCCAGGCTCAGGGGAGGCCAGGCTCAGCGGAGGCCAGGCTCAGCGGAGGCCAGGCTCAGGGGAGGCTGGCTCAGGGGAGGCCAGACTCAGGGGAGGCCAGGCTCAGAGGACGCACCACTCAGGGGAGGCCAGGCTCAGGGGAGGCCAGGCTCAGGGGAGGCTGGCTCGGGGGAGGCTGGCTCAGAGGTGGCCAGACTCAGGGGAGGCCAGGCTGGGCAGTGCAGTGCAATGCAGTGCAGTGGGATTCCAGCACTGAGGGGATGTAGAGGCTAGGGTGGCAATGGGGAGCTGGGCTGGCAGGGCCAGCAGGGCACCAGCTGGGGGTCCTGAGCCTGTTCTGGGGTGGGGTGTGTGAGGGCAGGGTCTCCGGGGACTGGGGATCCTTGGTTAAGAGAGCATTGGAGGAGCCACAGCTCCCAGACGCAAGCTTCCCCCTGTGCTGTGAGGAGGACAGAGGAATTCAGCATGGCTGTCAGAGGAGAGGGTTTTTGTTCCTGCTCTCCCTGTCCTCCAGGGACTGCCGCTGCACTCCCTGCTGGATGACGTGTGGCAGTGGCTGGCCTGGGCCCTCAGGTTTTCCAGAATCTCTGCAGTCTGTCCCGTGGGGCCTGCTACTTTTCTGAAGTTCAGGCTGAAATGCACTGTAGGGTGAATTTAGTTCCCTTGTCAGCTCATTAACTCTTAAAATAGACATTGTCAGGGAAATAATTACTTGTTGAAGTAACATACCTATTTCTAATTCTGTAGCTTATTATTTTAGCTAACTTGCAAAAAAAAAAAAAAAAGAAAGAAAGAAAGAAGAAAAGTGAAAAAACCCCCGAGGTCTCCAGTAGAATGCTCGCAGAAGACAGTCATACTCATACCACATGGGGGCCTGAGAGCTCCCAGAGAAAAGAGGCGCCGGGAAGAGAATCCAGGGATGGAGAAAGTCCCAGCTGTCCACAGCCATCGTGGAAGGCACGACCCCTCCCAGGACGGGCTCTGGGACTTAGTGTTTAAATCAGCAGTGCAGACAAAGTACCCAGCAAGAACTGGAGGGGCATGTGTACTGCTTACCAAATGCTTGTCTTCCTGAGATGGAAAGCCATAAAAGATGGGAGAGGCCTTAAAGATAGTTTTATAGCCCCACAACCCAAGGGCCTGGAGGTTAAGAGATCAGAACTCTGGACGGCATGCTCCCGCGCTCGGGTTGATGGCCCTATCCCTAATGCATCTTCTTGTCCTCTAGCATTGATCTCTCTGGTCTCTGGTCTCAGCGACACGGCCTGCAGACAGGCAGCAGAGGCTGAGGTGAACTCTGTGACTCTGTCCTCCTGGATCGTCTGCTAGTTCTCAGTATCGAAGTCGCTCCCCATCCCAGCTCATTTTGGGGTAGATGCATGTGCCAGAACTATACACAGGACTCTGTATTTGAATCCAGGCTTCCTAAAGAGATGCGTTTCAGGTAATGAGATAATTGCCAATCATAAAATAAGAATCATTTGGTCCAATTTTGTGTACTTTGAAGAGATAGTATTCTGACTATTAAAATAAAATCACTATGCCTGAGGTAAAAAAAAAAAAAAAGTTTCTCCCAGCGAGCAGTTCAAACTCGGAGTCAAGGTGTTTAAGTAGCATACCATTCTATTGTTGACATGAAATAGAGACCTGAACATACCAGTGATTGATGGATGTAATTTTCTGTGTCGAAATGACTTTCACTGGGGCCTCCCAGCAGCTCATTTGTGGTCCATGAATTTAGGTAACAACAACTGTTGTTAATGAAGCACATGTGTCACGTCCACCACTGTGCAAGCTTTCTACCTGTCATTCCAGTAAAGTCACAACAGAAACGGGGCTGGCGCGACCATTCATGTCCACGCGGGTGTCGCTGACACGCAGAGGACTGGGTTAGAGCTCAAGTGCTGAGACCATTTTGCACTGGGGAGAGGGGTGTAACCATGGCACGGCCGGAGCGTGGCGGGCGTGAAGAGCTGGCCAGCCATCCCAGGTGTTCATTATGGACAGGAACGAGGAGCTCAACCTCGCGGGCCTGGTACCTGAAGAGTCGCAGCAAGAGTGTCTCCAGGAAGACTTGGGGAGCAGCCGGCTGTCCACCCAGGGCCCTCGAAGGAGGGGGAGAGGGACTCAGTGTCAGAGATGGCACCTCCTTTCCAGGGCCTCTCCAGCCCGGCAGGGGCCAAGCGTCCTTTCACCCATGACCGCCTTGTTTGTCCCCTTAGCAGCGATTTCTTCTCCTGAGACTTGAGAGCAGAATTCTGAGGCAGCAGAGGGATTTGAAAAGCATGAGACGCATTCGCCACTCAACCCAGTTGCTCTTTCTCGGGGAATTACTGGAGACGCGTCCACCCTCACAGGAAGAAACCCAAACCTGAGCTTTCCTGCCCCCCCACGCTCCTACCCCCCCCCCATTGGGAGAGATCTGTGTTCACTCGCATCCCTTCCTCTACCTCTGGTCTTGCGCCTGTGGCTTTCCCACAACCACAATATCTTCCCTCGAAGGCACTTTTTGTTTTTGTCAAGGGAATGAGGCAGGCAAGCCTCTGGAGAGACAAACTTTAGACCTGGCCGGTAGAAGCTCTCCACCAGCTTCCTAAGGAACGACCTCCTCCTCCCTCTCCTCCCCCCCACACACCACGGAGGGAGGGCAGAGTCACTGCTTGGCAACTTTCTGGGACACGCCTGTGCCAGGCAGACCGAGACACTGCCCGAATGGCAACTTTTGTGCTCTCATTTGCCGCCCACCTTATTGTGTTAAACAAGTCCATTTGGGGCCATCCAGTCTTGTTTGAAGGCCATTTTTGGAATAAAGCCAAAATGGTTTCATTGAACAAGCTTTCATCCTAACAAAGATATACTGGTTTGTGCGTCCTGCATCTTTCAAAGGCACAATGACCTCACCCTGTGTTTGGACTGTGTTAGAAACCCTCACACTCATCTCTCACAGAGATTTCTCCACAGCAGGACCTTCCATCAGACACTGGATTTGCATTTTAGAGCAATCTTGCCTTTGATTACCAGGTTGAGCTGAGTGGGAGGCAGGAGGATGAAAGAACGTAATTGAGTCATCCTTGTAAATACAACCTGTGAAGGAAGCTCGCTCCTCCTCACTGCCCTCCCCTCAGCTGCAGGGCTGAGATTTATGTTTTGGGAACCAAGCGCCAGGGCTTTCCCAGCCCTTGCCAAAGTGCAGACACCACCGAATCCTTTCCAGTGAAAAGCACATTGTCCTGCTAGCCGACGTGCCACTGGAGAACGAGAAACACATCACCACAGGATGCATACATTTGCTTCCTCGTTCCTGTTTTGCAGAAAGGCTGCTGGAATATAAAACACTAACAGACCCACTGGGAAATCCTAGTTGTTTCAGTGAGGCGATGGTAGCAAGCCAGAGTGGGCCAGGTTCAAAGCTTCCAATGAGATGACTTCACCGAGATTGTAACTGGTGGGGTGCCTGGTGTCTCTGTGCAGTCGGGCTGACCACGACAGCCCCTCGGCCTCATGTGCTCGTCTCTCACGATTATTGTTAGCCGGCCCAGCAGCAGTCTCAGCCCCTTGAGTAATATTATCTTCACGGCTAGGGATAAGATGCTAATAGGTTACTAAGACGGTAGAGTGGAAGCTTGTGTTTGTTGAGGCAAATCAAGAAAGCAATTGCTGGGGGAAATCTGGCTTTTCTTCACCACTTAGTGAGCTTGGGTGATCCTTGAGGCTGTTCCCTGGGTACAGAAAGGTGTGAAGGCTGAGGCTGGGATGTGAGAGATAAATGGTGATCGGGTTGGGTTGCAGCCTTCCAGCGAGACTTCCTGGGGTTGAGTGTGAGTCGTGTTCTCTTTGTGGGGTGCTGAAGACCTCCAGGGGCCAAACACATTTGGCCTACCGGATCCACGAACACATCTCAGTGCCCCGACACTGACATGCAGGCTGCTGGCGCGTCCTTGGCTTGGCCGGGTTCCTTCAGGAGCGCGCAGTCCCCTTCCAGTGACCTTCGCACACTTCCCCGCCTAGACTCCATGTGCCGACCCGAGTCTTGGCACGGGAGCCTGGGCGTCTCCACAGGCAAGCTCATCCCGGGTCACTTCCCTAGCATTCTACCCCCGAGGCAGTTTGAGTTGTCCCCAAAATGAACCTCCCAAGGGGAGAGGCGGGTCTTTTTCCTAGTCCTCTTCCATACAAAAGCTTGCACTTCACAAGGTTTCTTTGGGAAAATTGTGCACATTTATAGCCTGCATACCTCATGGGCTGCCTGAATGAGTGAGATCTTCCTTCCTTCCTTCCTTCCTTCCTTCCTTCCTTCCTTCCTTCCTTCCTTCCTTCCTCCTTCCTTCCTTCCTCCCTCCCTCCCTCCCTCCCTCCCTCCTTCCTTCCTTCCTTCCTTCCTTCCTTCTCTTCCCTCTTTCTCTCCCTCCCTCCCTCCCTCTTCTCTCTTTTCTCACTCTTCTCTCTCTCTTTCTTCTTTATGTCTCTCTTTCTTTCCTCCCTTCCTTCCTTCTTTCCTTCCTTCCTTCCTTCCTTCCTTTCTTTCTTTCTTCCTTCCTTCCTTCCTTCCTTCCTTCCTTCCTTCCTTCTTTCCTTCCTTCCTTCCTTCTTTCCTTTTTTTCTTTCCTTTCTTGGCTCTGAGACACCAGTCAAAAGGAGTCTCATCATGACAACAATAAGAATGTCTCCCAGGATTTTCCTCTGACTAAAAATGGCCATTTATCCCTAAGAGACTATCAGAGATGACCCCCAGAACCTCCTTTACAGTTTTACTCACCGTTTCATGTTCCTAAACAATGTAATTGGGTTTCCTCTTTGAAATTCTCTGTGTAGGTCAGAGGTCCATGTGTCTTGACCTATGATTTATTTGGTCCATGTCTGGACAGACACACATCGTCTGTTTCTGGTTCAATATCCTCTTCTGTCTTCCCATCCTGATAAATATTATATGGCCAGCTCATTTGAGAAATACCACAATGGCCCTGGGAGGTAAAGGTCCTCCCCCATGAAGGGATAGAAATTTGAATTCTTTGTGGCTCCAAGTTCTTTCTTCCAACCCTTTGCCGAGTCTTGTGCAGTGGGCCCCGAGGTTCTCAGGCCCCGAGGTTCTCATGCCCCGAGGTTCTCAGGCCCCGAGGTTCTCATGCCCCGAGGTTCTCAGGCCCCGAGGTTCTCAGGCCTCAGGTCTCCCCCAGCCCCTAGAGGCTTCTGAATTTGGAGGCGTGGAGACTTGTGTTCTAAGCTTCTGAGGTGACCCGGAGGGAGTGATGTTGTAGCCAGGCTACAGGAGTGAGTGTGGTACCATGGCCACATCCCAAATCTGGTCATGCACTGTATGTATTATCATCCACATTTAGGACGTTTTGGGTTTGATTGTTACGAAGGAAAGATGTGATTGGATTGGTTGTAATTGGATTCTGTTTTTCTTTTTTTATTTTGCCAATTGTGGGGCTTGAACTCAGGGCCTGAGCACTGTCTTGGGCTTTCTTTGTGGCTAGAGCTCTACCATTTCAGCCACAGCACCACTTCCAGCCTTTTCTGTGTATGTGGGTATGTGGTCCTGGGGAATTGAACCAGTGCTCATGCATGCTAGTCAAGACTCTACTAGGCCAAACTCCTGGACCCCTGGATAGTGTTTCTATTTTATTTCTTATTTCCTCTGGAAGCATAATCTTGCTGGGTATAATTTAGGAATGGCAGGTATTGGTTTTCTTTAGTAGCCTAAAGAGATCATTCCAGAATCATTTAGCACCATCACTGCAATTGTTGGAAAAGCAGATATCAGCCACGTTGCTGTTCCTTTGAAAGTTTTGGAGTCATTTTTATACTGATAATAGGTCCATCACTGAATTCATTATTTTTCTCTTTACATACTTATTCTTCCTCTTCTAGTCCATATGACCATAAATGGCATATACTTGAAAGATTTCTTTAATTCCTTCATTACTCTTAACCTTCCCTAATTATCTTCTTGTCTTGTTACTATTGATAGCATGTTCTATATTTAGTGAGAACTTCCCTCATCCCAGACGCTGCTAAGCACTTTGCTTTTATTAGCTTATTGATCCATCTCCTAAATGGCTCCAGGATCTGGCTTTCCTTCACTAGCTTGCTGCAGGACACTCGGTTCACCCTCCAATCACTTGATTTTCTGGGTCCTTCCATCACTCTTCACCTCAGTCTCCATCTGTTCTGCACTAGATCATATCAAGCCATGTCAATATCCTCTTGAATGACTGCCTAAGCACGGGTAGAAAGTTGAATTCCTTCTGCATTGGGTTAGACCGTTCTCCAGGGTATATTGATTCCTTCCATCCATTATCCTGGCATACACAGCCAGGATAAGAATGTCTTCTCACCATGTCGGGAGAGGTTGAGTGGCCGTGTGACTTAACTCAGCCAATGGGGTGGGGCTGGCAGTGGCGGCTTGGGTTGGAGTCCTGGCTGCAGAGCTGTGGTGTCTCCACTGATCCTCCAGGATGCAATTTGTGGTCTGAAGACAGAATGTAGCCACGAGTCCCAGAAGAATGAGGACACAAGGAGAAAACCTGCATCTCACAGCCGTGGCTGGCCAGACCCTGCCAAGCTGAGCCAACCAGCTACACAGGGCTGTGTGAGGGGAAGGGAAGCATGCCCCAGTGGTCCATCCTCTCGGCTCTTTCTCCTCTCATTCCTCTATACTCGTATTCATAGAACAGCAATTGTATTAGAGTGTATTTTCATTATTGCATTATCGATCCCTGTTTATACCTCTTGAACCTCCTTCCCCGAGGACAGGGAAGATAATCTATCAAATTTGCATTTCTATGTCCCTGTCTGCTAGAGACATCTAAAATGTTTGTAGAAAAAATGAAAGAATGACAACTTTCATTTCTAGCAGTACTGATAATTAGATAACTGACCTTCCTATGCAAAACAATTCAGATTGCTGCATAAAATAGCAGAAAAATAATGAGTCTGAGACATCAATAATAAGAAGATACTTGAGAACCCAGAGAGATGTCAGAGCAAAGTTCTCTTTTATGGAGAAGGGAGAAACACGCAGCACAGGAGCTATAGCCAGTGTCCATTTAAGGTTGTCTAATAAGAGGCTTTTGGTGGAAGTGGTTCTGTGGCTCAAGTGGTAGATCGCTAGCCTTGAGTTGAAGAGCTCAGTGACAGTGCCCAGGCCCAGAGTTCAAGCCCCATGACTGACAAAAAAAAAATAAGAAGCCACTGATTAATTTAGATGTCACATGACACTCATCCACAAAGGTAAAGTGAGCAAAAACATTGCATGTTTTCACATCTGTTATTCAGAAATGTAGAAAATGTTCTCCTGATCAATCTACTTCAATCCAGATTTTGCCTGTTTAAATAGTTCGAAGTCATATTAAATTAGTGATTCATTATACCTAGCTCTGTGTGTGTGTGTGTGTGTGTGTGTGTGTTCTGCGTGTGCACACCAGTCCTGGGGTTTGATCTCAGGGCTTGTACAGTGTCCTTGAACTTTTTTGCTCAGGGCTAGTGCTCTACCATTTGAGCTACAGCTCTACTCCTGGCTTTTTGGTGTTTAATTGGAGATAAGAATCTTATGGATTTATCTGCCCATGCTAACTTCAAATCATGATCCTCAGATGTCAGACTCCTGAGGAGCTAAGATTATAGATATAAACCGCTGGTGCCTGGCACACTATACCTAGATTTGATCTTGGAATTTTCCTACATTCATATGCCTACAGGTGAATGGCAGAATTAAAATCTCTGTACAGAGCCTGTTTCTAAACTCAGGCCTTAAATAATTGCCCCAAACAAATCTCACTGGGATATGAGGTTATAGCAATATGCATTACATGCGACATTCATGTGACATATGTTCAGCATGCATGTGAGACGGCCCACTGAGTAATAGTGGGAAAGTGGCCGGCAGAGCAGGTCTGTGGGACTTCAGACAGGGCAATGATTACCACATAGGGCCAACTCCAGACCCCTCCCCAGTGGGAATGGAACATCTTCCTCCAGCCCAGCAGCCTGCTGAGCTCCCCTCTCCGGCACAAATGTCTCTGTCAGGTCTTTCTTCTTCTGTGACGCCTGAATGAGAGGAGGAGTGTGGACAGCCCTCAGTGGCCGGAATAGCTGTCCCTGGGTCTCCATGGCCATGGGACAAGCTTGTCCCCCTCTCGCTGTTGGCTCTGTGATCAGCCGTTGGATATGATACCGATCACAGGCAGCTGGAAGGTTCTAGAAGATTCTCGTCCCGCCAGGGCCATTCTTAGACATTAGATACTTGAAAACGATCAAGGATCCCAACAAGCTTTTCTTCAGATGGAGTGTTATAGTAAACTTTAATAAAAACAAGAGATTTATCCTTGTGGTGGTTGTTTTTAATGTACTATGTGAAGTTATTTCTTTACTCTTTTTGACTCTCTCTCTCTCTTTTTTCTTTTCCCTCTGGTTTCATGTCATTTCTGAAACTCCCGTGCCTGCTGTCTTCCTAGCGTACTTCCATTCTAGCAAAAAAGTTAAAAATTATTCTTATTTGACAAAAGGTACCATGTCCCCTCTCAGGGCTGGCGTTTATAACCTACTTCTTGTTTCCTAATGAAGATGTAGACAACAAAGGCTCTAAGAAAGAATTTACATCCATCCATTCCTCAGTGGATAACCCATGTAGATCCCCAAATCCACAGCTACCCAGGTCCCTTATAGAAAATGGCTTAACATTTATATATCCTATCACCCTGCACTCTTTAAATAACCCTTCAGTTATACATGAAGCCTGGATGATGGGATGGCCATGTAAACTGCTGTGATGATAAACAGTCTGCACGTGACCAGAGACTGGGGTTCTTTTCTGCCGTGTGGGACCTCAGGTTGGTGAGTCACTGCTGTGAAGCTCATGGCAGTGAAAGAAGAGCCGTTGGCACTTTTCTCGTGGATGAATTAATGGGTTCCACCTGGAAGACAGCCAGCAGACTACTGGTCACATCTTGATTTTTTTCTTAATTGATGTATGCTAGTTTTGGTAGGCACTCCGTGAGAATGGTAGTGCCATCTATGTTCTTGATTTATCACTCTGCTTCCCATAGATGAATGAATTTATAAGCCCACTCATTTATTTCTCTGTGCATAGAGGACTGTGGTATGTAAGTGAGCATGCGGTACGCATGTGTGTTGATTCTATTTACACGTTCTGTGTATGCATGCTTGAATTAATAATGGGAGGAGAAGAAGCCACTCGTACTGGGCTCTGACATTGCCTTGTGAATAGAACTCTTCTGTTGACTAGCCACCATTGTTTTGCATCATCCTCACCTGGGCTGAAATTTTTTTCAAAGCAATGCATCTACTGTATTCTTATTACTGACCTCCACCCACACACTTATTGTAATTTTCCTCTCAAATATCTAACAGAGTAATTTGTTGTTGAATGACACTTCTGAGTCATTATTAAACTCCTCCATGTATGATCACAGAAGACACGTTTGAGTAGAAAATGTAACATTATTTAATTTATATGATTTAGGCAATTTTCTGACTTAGGCAATGAGAGAGACTCTGTGAGCAGTTGTTTGTGCATCAGAGACAGAAAAGTTTTCATTTCCTGCCAAAACATTGTCTAAGAAAGTTGTTGAATGTCAGAGATGATTTGGACATTAGCTTGTGAGCTTTCCTTAAGTATGCATATTAATATTCTGAGATTTTAGTGCCTAGCTAATAAATTAGTCTCCCTCCTCCTCTTCCCTTCTCCCCTGTCCTTCCCTCTCTCATTTCCCCTCCCCTTCCCTTCATCTCCTTCCCTTCCTAGACCACAGGAATGTTCATGGGGAAATTTCAAGCAATCAAGTTATAGGATTTAATTTGGCAAACAAAATCTGTGCTCTTGAAATCCCGCCTGTAGGCAACTATCTGCTCACCATTTCAGAAAACAAGGGTCAGTATCCATTGCTTGAGAAAATTTAAGGCCCACATTGATGTGAATTCCTGCATCTAAAGAAGGTTGTTGCTAACTCCATTGAAATAATCACCGGAATGTTCTGGAGGCCTAAGGGCAGTCATTTTCAAACATCGAGTCAGCATTTCTTGTACAACCGACATCCTTCTCCTCAGCCTTGCAGTGTGCCAGCTAGGAGCTGTATTGTTCGGATTTAAATGTCTGTGCAGGCAATGCCAGCTCCTCACTATATAAGTTCCTTTTATGGCAGAGGAAACCAGGCTGTTAGGAAGAATTAGAGTTAGACTTGCTCATTAGTACCCGCAAACACATTCACACACATCCGTGGTGACCCCTGGATTTCCTCTGATTTTTTTTTAAAAGTAAAAACATGTAAGATTCAGTGTTAAACT
This sequence comes from Megascapheus bottae, assembly GCF_031878675.1. Taxonomy (NCBI): domain Eukaryota; kingdom Metazoa; phylum Chordata; class Mammalia; order Rodentia; family Geomyidae; genus Megascapheus; species Megascapheus bottae. Next base: position 41,336,875 of record NC_143528.1, read on the forward strand.
AGAGTGTGGGCTAAGCCCATTGGGAGAATCAATTCTCACATAAAGCTGACAGAAAACGCTGAGGGAATGGTGATATTATTTCATTGTTTACTTGATTTGAAACCCGTCTTTGGGGAACAGACAGGTTTTCTGGGCGCCTCTGTCTTCTTTTCTTTGCCCTGTCGTTTTTCATCTTGTATACTTTAACTGCATCATGTTAAATATTTATCATTTAATACAAGGAAGTAATAATAGAAATGGTGCCTGCTACCGGGCCCCGTTCCCTCTCCAGAGTAATTACTTTTGATGAGTGCGGGAGGGTAGACCCCTCCCTGGGGCAGCGCTCAGGGTGGAGAGAATTGCCAGGATGCTTCTTGCCTTGCTGTTGTGCGTTCCCAGAGCTGTTGTGGAAATGGTGCAGGGTAGACAAAGGCAAAATGAAATTTTAAATCACAAATCCTTTCATTCGGAGCTAAGCCTGTGGAGACAGGAGGACGGGCGGGAGAGGGTGCCTCGAGCCGAAGGATAGTGAAGTCTTTTACTCCTTTCACCAGCCAAGTGTGTCCAGA
>NC_143528.1:42187422-42222422 GCF_031878675.1 Megascapheus bottae
ATGGCTTTTAAAACAACTCAGCATGCAGGGTGTCTAGAGGGCCTGCACAGATACCTGGCAGAGGGGCAGCTGCTAAGAGGTGCGTGCGAGTCTGTGCTTTGGGTCTGGTGGTGAAACAAGTGCACACGTGAGCACTCACGCTGTCAGACACTGAGCTGGATTTTCCAGGAGAAGCCTAGGTTTCCACTGCCAAGGAGAGCAGTGGAAGGGCCGGCGCTGCCGGAGAGGACGGACACAGCTCCATTCAGTCTCCCCATTCTGTCTTCCCCTTCTCCCTCACACTGGGAAAGCGGGAGAAACAGCAGAGGGAAGCTCGTGCTTGCAGTGCCTTCAAGCTGGAGGGAATAGAGATGGAATGAAAGCATGGAAAGATAGGAACAATTGTTGAACAAGGAGATGATCTTGAACATTGGCTGTCAAGGTCAGAAGACAAGGGTTTTCCAGATGCAGAAATGATGATTATCCCGCCGACGGAGCCCAACATGCTTGTGACCATTTGAGGGAGCCTTCTGGGGGTCTGGGCTTGCCTGGCCCAGGTGCTTGCTGACAAGACATTAGGCACGACGCGGCTGCAGCACTCCCTGCTTCGGTGCGAGCTGTGGATTGAAGCAGTAGTTGTAAAGTCGCAAACTTTTTCTTAAATCGTGTGACAGAGGCAGTACAGAACTAGTACAAGTCAAAGAAACCATCAGAGTCTAGGATTATTCTGCTGAATTTGAGAACTGTTAGGGTGGGGGAGGGAGCGAATGAAAATAAAATACTCCAAAATATCCACAAAGTAAAAGTAGCAAGAACATTTTATGAGCTTTGATTATAATGATTCTGACAAGAATTGCTTAAATTTCTAAACCCCAGAGGTATTTTAAGCCTCTTGTTCAGAGATTTCTCTGTCAAGTTTCTAGCATAAACTTAGAGGACTGCCTCCATGCAGATCTGTGGTGAGCCGGGCAAGGTGGGCAGCTTCAGAGCACCTGGAGGGCATGCCACTCATGCTGAACGGGTGAGGGCATCCCCAAGAAACACGGCGAGTGTCGCTCTCAACTAAATGACTATACCATGTCAAAGAAAACTTGAGAAATATCCCGTACTTCTGTAATATGTCAACTTTGATCTTTTCTCGAACTATACCCAACCGCAAAAACATCCAATAATGAAGGAATTAAAAATTGCTCCAAAGAAGTAGAAAGACTGAATACGGAATCATTCTTGTGGAAGCTGAACAAGAGAGAAGGCTTAGATCTCACAGCCAGTTCCTCTCGTGTGCCATATTTCACAGATAAAGACAGAAGTGCTCCAATTTTTGCAGTGAGTGAGTGTGACGTGGGATGTTACTGAATATTCAGTGGGTTAGCCACTACCTGATTCTGTGACATTGAGACTTTTAACATCTCCGTGTATAAGTGGACATATGGCTTCCATTTGTAGTTAAGGTTACCTATGGCAAATAAAACACAGGCCCCCTGGCAAATTCAGCTGAGTGTGTACACAAGGCCGCAGTAATTGTTGCTAGGTAACTGATAGCCTTTCCCAAGATGATTCTGTTTGCCAGTGAATATTACAAGACATTCAGTGTCTAGATCACAGTAAGAAAACAAACAAACAAAAACCTATTGTGATTATGTGGGTGGGAGAAGAAAGTAATTAGGGACATGGCACCCAAAGCAAAGACTAATGATGAGTTCTAACAGAAGGTTTCACTGCCCCAGGCAGATCGTACCTGCTTTGGTACCTACAAAGGTAATTTATCAAGAAGCTGGACTCCGTCGTTGGGTTAGAAACGCGCTGCGTGGTGACTGTCTCAAGCTCTGCATTTCTTGTTGTCATGCATTTCACACTCACTTCACCTGCATCTAAATGAAACACCGCCCTCTAAGCAACCCTTGTCTGTTTTCTCTTCTCTTTTCCTTTCTCTTGTGCTTGGTTTTCTCGTAGCCTTCCCTCATGAATGACACGGCTGGGCTCTTTGCAGGAAGGCCGTCTGATGTTGGCACAGCCTGGCACACGGCTCAGGAGCGGTGCTCTAGTATCAACAAGAACCACCTGGGGGGCACAGCCAGCCGATGCTGAGGCTGCTTCGTGATTTGTTCAACGAAACTCAGCAGCCAAGATTCCCCACGTTCATTAACCTTCCTTTTAACTCCCTGCCTATTTTTATTCCCTTTTAAAATTGTTCTTGAAAGGGAAGGAGACCAAAAAAAAATGCAAAGAAAAAAAAAAAAGATTGAGCGAACTAATGACTCTCAGATGTAATTTGCATTAAAGACTGGCGCAGATTAAGTCTGATGTCATTTTTATAGATGTGTAATGTGTTATTTCTGGAAGACATGTGCAGGAATGTGTGAAACTAATAGCGGTAACTATTAGCGCTGGTTGTGGGTGCCAGAGGTGGCGGCTGGGCTCTCCTGTCTTCAGGAAGAGGGCTACAGCTCTCTCTCCTGGGCAATGCTCTTCTAAGTGGGGGTCTGAGGTGCTGGTCTTCTCAGTTCTCGGGTTCTCTTTCTACCTCCCATGTTTTCCCACGGCTTTGACATATGTGATTGTCACATGTCAAAAGCAGACATGGCTGCATCCTTTCTCTTTGACACATGTGTTAAAGAACTCTTTCCCTAATCTTCAGCTATTGCTACAAGTTCCCAAAGAGGTTCACCTAAACAGAACATTCTATCCAATCCGGAGGAGCTCTCTTCACCCCTGTATTACCTGGTTTCATACTGTCTTCTAAGAAGAAGGGAAGAAGAGTAGACCTCCACTTGCCTCCGCTGTTCCCTGCAGGCACCCGATTCTCCTCTGCGCAGAGCCTCCTGCTTCCGGGCTGGCTCAGAGCCCCTCCCCACACAGGCCTTCCTTAGGTTTTGTGGCCAGCAGCCACACATCCCAGTTTTGAACTCTTTGTTTCCCCATCTTCTTGCCAAGTCTCTATAAAACCAGGCTTTGTAGAAAGTGGATAGCTTGCATTACTGTCAATATGTGCAGCTTTTCCTGGCTTCTGCATCTTGGACAGTATGTTGTAAATGGAGTATAAAAAGAGCCAATGGCTCACACCTGTCTTCTAGCTAGTCAGGAAGGCGAAATCTGAGGATGGCAGTTCAAAGTCAACCCAGACAGGTTGCCAACAAACCACTCAACAAATCTAGATGTGTCACTGTGGCTCAAGTGGTAGAGTGCTAGCCTTGAGCAAAAGGAGCTAAGGGACTGTGCCCGGGCACAGAGTTCAAGCCCCAGGAACAGCAAAAAAAAAAAAACACCTCAAATTACTCAGTCTTTACATTCTAAACATTGCTGAGTGTTGCCTAGGATAAAAAATATACATGAATGAAGAATGTTTTTTTTAAATGAAAGTAGGTTCATAGGCAAATATCCATTTATTTCCATCTGAGGGTAATTTAAATTTCCATTACACTGGCAGCTTCTCTGGGAGGACTGGAGAGGAAGAGAAGCAGGACTCTGAAGAAACACTGAACCGAAGCAAGTCTGATCTATTGAAGTTTGTTTCTGCCAATTCTAAGTGAATTATATGTGAGATTATAAAATTGTATTCCCCAAAGCCTGTAAATTGACAGCAAATTAAAATAATTTTGTAATTTTTTGAAAAATCCTCCAGGAGACTATCCTGATCAGGTGGGGAATTATTTGGAATTTTTATCCACAGAAACAGTGATTTCTATCACAGTCTCATGCAGAAAGAGCAGGGTGGCTGTGACCCCACGTGGAGCAGGTGTAAGAAGCTGCTCAGGGTGGCACAAGTAGGTCACGTCAGTGGTTCTTTTTCTTTTTTTTTCGAAGCAAAACCAAGATTTTTGTGATCCGTGTGCACAGTGGCAGGAAGTAGAGAAGTAGGGCCCTCCGTCAGGATCCAGGAGCATGCAGGTGGGATATGAGCAGCCAGTGCCCACGCTGACCCAGAGAACCAATGGCAGCAGCAGGAGAGCTGGCGAGAATCCGCACTTGATAACTGTGGCATGTTAAATTCTCTACCAGTTCCAGAAATGCCAAAGGTCAGATTCAAGTTGCTCTGACTCTTTTATCCGAAGACGTACACTACATCCTTTCTCAATTGGTAAGAACAGACAGACAGGCTTTCCTGACTTACGTCTTGTGTGCATGCACTGCTTCCTCAATTGAAAATAACTTTTTCTCAAAGCAAGCATGTGCAGCACCCGTGCTTAGTGGTGGTAGACAGGGAGGAGCCAAGGAGTGAGGGTAAAGAGATACCTGACATGACATGGGGGACGAAAGGTGATGAAAAATGCACAGTTTTTAGACAGAGAATAGAGACTGCTGATAGAAAGAAAATTGGTTGATGATAGATAATATGTAACGATTAGATAATAGTTACTATATCAGCAGATAATTGAATAGGTAGGCGGGTCATAGATAAATGATGAAAGATGACAGCCAAATGGAAATGTCTTGGATTTTATTTGACCGGTCATATGGTATTAGCAATATTCTTCAGTGGCTTCTACCTCTGAGAGTCGCAGCAAGCCAAAGCCCAGTGTCCCCTCCCACACCAGTGCCCTGCCTCGCCACACCACAGCCCCCCCCCACCGTGGGGCCTTCTCTGAGCTGCCTCCATGAGCCTCAGGACTCCACAGAAAACAACTGAAGGGACCTAAGCGTCACTAAGTCTGTGGAAGGCCACTGTGGAGGTCAGAGCTTCATTTACAGATGAAATTGGAGAGCAGAGAACTGACACAGGCCAAGTGAGCCCAGAATATTTTTACTCTAAAGAATTGTTGTTGTGTGGAATACTGGGACTCGAACTCAGGCGTGGATATTGTCCCTTAGTTATTTTATCTTCCTCTTCAGCCCATGACACATGGTGTCTGGGGCTGACCTGTAAAATATTCTATTCATAATTTTTCTTCTTAGTTTTATTTATCATACCATCGAGGCCATTTGTAGTGTATGTTGACAGCTAGGGATGTCTGCATCGTATCAACTGAGGAACTTAACCTATCCTAGAGGATAAAAACCTAAACTATAAGGAAAGAGGTGTGTTCATGCTTGTTGGAAGCAGCTCGTGTGTGCAAATCCATAAGTGAGTTCAGGCTGTAGCTGTAAGGTAGGGCACAGGGCACATGGTGGGCGTGAGCTGACGACATCAGTAGGTCCTCGTCACAGGTGGTTGTCACCCGGGGTTCCATGTGTGGCCACAGTGTCCCCTATGAAATGGACAGGGATGGATAAGAGATGGGATTGTGACTCCTCTGTCCCTGCTGAAAACAGATATCTATCTCTGAGACGGGGCTCCTGTGACATGGAGTGAGACCTGGAGCCTCTTCTTGGGAATTCCTGTGGAGGCAGTGCCCCCCCCCAGCCCCGCTCCCTCGCAGCGTGCCAGGGTCCAGTGGCTGGCCCTGGACAGACACTGGCCTCAAGAACGAGCACACAGCAGTGCCTAGGGGGGGTTACAGCTCTAATGCTCATGACCAGACAATGGAAGAATCCATTCTAACTCTGGAAATCCGACACATTTTCCATACGTTGTTGTAGAATTGAAATGATATAAATTTCATGTCAGACTGGTTCGTAGCAGTGCGTTTCTTCCAACATGCTTTCTGCTGAAATAAGCGAAGGTGAGACATGGTATAAAGTCCTTCCTTTTGTGAGGCGGAGAGTAGATGGCAGTCCTTCTGATCTCTCTCATCACTTTTGTTATTTCGTTTGTCATTCATATGACACATATCTGAAAGAAAAGCAACTGGAAGAACAAAAGAGGTATTTTTCTTATGGTTTGAAAATGTCCAGCCTACAGTCACTTGAGTCCCTATCTCCTGGCCTGCAGGGAGGCCAGACTTAATAATAGAGAAGGTGCTAGAACACCACTCCTCCTCTCACACTGCCAGGAGCGGGGGCGGGGGGCAGGGGCCGGCAGAAAGATACCAGAGACAAGATATATTTTCTAGGACATACCACTTGTCCCAACAAAGCTCCACTTGCAAATAATTCTATTCTATTCTGAGACTATGAAGGGGTGGATCCGTTGTGTAGATCAAGACTTTATGGATGCAAACACTCTGTGCGGGATCCGAGCTGGTAAGCTGCTAGTCACCGAGGCTGGCAGGCGAGCTATGCAGGGTGTCCCGGGATGAGTGGCTGTCACAGCCAGGCAGGGACTGCATCCCAGGGGAGAAGTCTGCCGTGAGGACGAGTGGGCCCATTGTGAGAGGGACAGTTTGGAAGAGGAGGACATTTAAATACGCCACCGTCTACAAGGGGCCAACTTCCAGACGCGTCCAGATGCGTCACATCTGCCTGGACACTGCTTCTCAGGGCGGGGGCTGGAGTCCAGGTAGCAAGGACAGCTCTCGTGGGTCAGAAGTGGATGCCATGGCAAGTGGCCACGGGCATTGTGGGGGACGCTGGAGTCCCTGGGGCCTGAACGAGCTCACCAAGGTCACCCCACCTCTGTCCTCTGCAGCAGCTCTGCAGATCCTACAGAGAGATGGAGAGGCTCCAAATGGCGATGGGTAAAGGGAGGAAGGGAGCCATTGCTCTCCTAGACCTCGCTGAATGTGAGAGCTGGGGCCGCCTGGCTGCTGCTCGGGCTGTGGTGGCCGGTGTCCTCCCCGAGGCGCTCACCACCTTCATAATTAACAAGAAACCTTCCACACAGCACCAGACTTCACTGTGGCAGAACGTTCCCTCTCGAGCTTCTCGGCGTCGGGAGGCCTCGAGGGCCGGCTGTGGCTGGGCGAGCATGGCGAAGCCCTGGTGGCGAGCCATGGGACGACTCTGGAGGTGACGTGGGAGGAATTCACGTATTTATGCGATGCCCACTCGGGAGGCCACGTCCCACACCGTGACGACCGGTCACAGCGCCCAGTGACCAAGCGGATTTCCAAATCCACAACACACGTGCAGAGAAGTCTGGGAGCCTTCGTGCTCGGGGCTTCTGGGGTGTCTGCAGAGCGCGTGGAGAGCTGGTGTCCGCGAGGAATTACCTGTGTGAGATGCTGAACCAGAGGCTTAGCGTGCTTGTCCCGCCTTCGTGGCTCCCACGGACACAATGGTCCCGGGTGGGTTCTCCACTGAAAGGTTCATTTTTCAGCCCAGCCTCCTCATTCTTCCTTCCTCACAGAGAGAACGTCGATGCTACATAGAGTTCTCCAAAACTCTGCCACCTCAGGGAAACGACTGGCCATGAAAGCACATTAATTTTGCAGTGATTACGGCTGTCCAGCTCTCACCTCACTCCACTTAATGAACTCTGCCTTCCGCCAGGGCTGGAGGCAGCTGCTGCTAATTCCTCTGATCTGCTTTTGACTCAGGAGCCAGTCTCCCTTCCTTGGCCCCTTTGCCTCTCCCACCAGCGGGCACAGGCTCCAGAGGCTGGGAGCTTCTGCTTAGCAGTTGTCCCAAAATATGGATGAGCTGTGCCATTTCATTTTGGTAATGCCTTGATGAAATAGTTGATATAATTATATTAAATTTTCCAGGATACTTTCCAATACATTGCTAGCACATCATTTTCAATTGTAATTAATAGAAGGGTTACAGTATATTCACCAGATAGAAGGTGCATTACTTCACAAACATTGATACCCTTTCTCATGACATGGTCCCCACTTCCCTCTCCCCACCCCCACTCATCTTGATTTCCCCCCTTCCCTATCCAATTTGAAATAACCAATTAAGCACATATAAAATATATCAGATAACAAGGTGAAATATTGTAACAATATGAGATAACCAAGGGATGGCAAAAGAGATGAACGATAATATAGTACATTAAGGACAACAATCAGTCATTATAAGGCTTTTGTTTCCTTATCCGGGAGGTCCTTACATTTAGTGTCATACTATATGGCTTTATATCTCTAGATTTTGTTCTATTGTAAATCCCTGCTAGTAGAGCCCAAGGTTTCTACTGATTATGACAAATGAGGGAAACCATGGAGCCTAAGTTCCTTTGAGTCTGGATTACTTCACTTTAATATGATTTTTTTCTAAGTCTTTCCATTTCCTAACAAATGGGGCGATGTCATTCTTTCTGACAGCAGCATAGAATTCCATTGTGTACAAATACCACATCTTGTTGATCCACTCATCCACTGAGGGGCATCTGGGTTGGTTCCACATCTTTGCTATGGTAAACAGTGCTGCAATGAACATCGCTGTAGCACATCATTCTTAAAATAGGGTACAGAGGTCGTAGAACCCATGGTGCCACGTCAGTCCCTTGAAACTGATCTGCCTGCACAGGGAAAAGCAAAGCCAGTCAGGGAATAAAAGGAAGCACTCTCATGCAACCCTGAGTCCAGAAGTATTGCAGCCTGATGGAGGACAGGTGGCCCAGCACCGTGAATCGTTATTTTAAGACATACTCTGATGGGGCAAGACACAGTCTTTCACAACGACTGATGCTGTGAGATACAGAGATGAAACAGAGTCTGAAAGGAAAGGGGCAGTGGTTTCCTGAACGGTAATCAGAACTAACATGCATTTTTTTTTTGCCAGTCCTGGGTTTGAGCTCAGGGCCTGAGCACTGTCCTTGGATTTTCTCAAGGCTAGAGCTCTACCACTTGAGCCTCAGCACCACTTCCGGCTTTTTTCTATGTGTGTGGTACCGAGGAATCAAACCCGGGTCTTCATGCATGCTAGGCAAGCACTCTACCACTAGGCCAAACTCCGGGCCCCCTAACATGCATTTTATGGCAGAGTTACTTATGGTCATGGACTCTTCCCTTCTTTCTTCTTCCCCCTCCTCTTCTTCCCCCTCCTTTCCCCCATCCTTGTTCACATTCTGTATTCTGCATTGAATTTATTAAGAATAGCTATTTAAGTTCTGCCTGACAATTCACCTAGAGTACATAAAGAACTATTGGCACAGTCGCCGGCTTTTGGGAGAAAGAGTGGGATGTTGCATGAATAAGCTGGATAGATGGTCAGCTTCATGAGTCACTGAGGCTTTCTTTCCTCTCCCTCCAGGTCCACCCTACACACACACACACACACACACACACACACACCCCTCATACATACTACCCACACCTCACCCCACATGTACACACCGGCAGATGGGTGCTTTCCACGGGAGAGTGCATAGTTAATAATTGTCACTGACAAAAGGATATTTATGATGTCAGATATAGGGTACAAAATGTATTATGCTATCAAGATATTGTCTGTATGAGGACTAATTCCAAATGCAGAATTTTAGTCCTGGAAGTTGACACAAACATGTAAATTGATCTGCCTTCAATTTACAGTACGCATTTTAAAATTATGATCGAGTAAGTACCATGCAGATGTCCTTTTTAGGGTGCAGACATTCTTTTTGGTGGTGCTTCATGGAGCTAAGTAAGGGTGATCTTTCAAAACTGTGCCGCTCCACTTGACGTGATTCTGGGAGCTGCGTCTTTTCCTGCGTTTCTGGACAGGTGTGTGTCTAGTCCTGTCTCAGGATCTCCAGGGGGCGGCTGGCATTTGTTCGTATTGATGCTTCAAATCCGTTAATTAAATCGATAATGGTACATGATAGATTCTGGCAGCTCCTTAATTTTGACTTTTACTCTTGGAGCCTTCTGTGGAGCGATCTCTGTGCTTTTTGCTAATGTAATTTGTCTGGTCACATACATTTTGTATTCAGTATTCTTTCTTAATTCATAAAGATTATAGGGCATCAACAGTGTAAGCAATTGCACATTTGGATGTGAACATTAAAAATACCATTAAAAAAAGCCCCTCAGAAACACAAAAGTCCTCTCAGTCCACTGATTGTTCATCCTAACACAGAAGGGGTGAGGAGCAGATCCATGTGAGGCTGAGATGACAGGATTCCAAGAGCCTCGTCGCCAAGGCTCGCCAGTGCACCCCCAGTCTGTCAGGACTGCAAGAACTAGAGTCCTCTGAGTCGGTTTCCATCCAGTAGTGTGCCTGGGTTACAGGTACAGACTTTGTGGCTCTAGAAATACAAACGTTCAGACCATTGTTTTGATGCACTGGGACTGGGCCCATCAGTGTTGAGCTCTGACCACTGAACTTCCGCCGTCCATCGTCACGACTTCTACAAGGTGACCATGTGACCACCATTTAGTCCGGGGTCCCTGGTGGGGCTGGGCACAGCAGACTCTGTGTATGGGGCTGAGCAGCCCTCCCCCATCCCGTGACATTCTACACCTTCCTCTTCCACCACGGCCCCATCTTCAGAGATTTGTCTAACACAAAAAAGAAATCGCTGAGTTTTCAGTCCTTCAGATTGGAGTCGACCACCTGCGTCTTTATGTTCATATTGAGTGCACAGAACCAGTTCACATCCTTCAACTCCCAGTCCACAGATGTGTATTGGCTTTCAGAAATGAAACATGGTAAAAACTGAAATTACCTAATACATATCATCTAAATTAAAATAGTAAAATAGTAGAGTTCACCAACAGAAACAGATAAATCACCACTTTAGGGAAAAATCAATTATTTAAAATACGTTTTTCTTAATTGTTTTACTTATAAATCCCATTGTAGGTTGTTTCTGATTTTTGTCAGAACTTTATTTCGAACCATAATTTTGTCCACCAATGCACATTCATTTATACTCTCCATTCCCTCAGATGTAAGCAGCCACTTCTCCATATGTGCTTATGAAGTGGATGTGCATTAACCTAACAGCAAACAGAAGTATTCCGGAAAGAGTTGTGGGCACTGTACCTATGCAGACTTCTTTCTTGTCATTCCCTAAAATGCATTCATTGGCTGGCCACTCGGGCTTTACTGGGCTTTGTACATGAGCTAGAGGTGAACTGAAGTATTCTCTGTGAGGAATCCTCGAGAGGTGCAGGCACTGAGTGATATTTTGCAATAGACCTTAGCACCTTGGCATTATGGGATCAAAGAAATCCCGAAGCCACCAACACCCCGGTGGGGGTTGAGGAGCTGTAAACTGCCATCCACAGCCCCTGAGCTTGTGGAATTCTTTGTGCCTTGAAACTTCTGGCACCTTGAGTCATGAACTGATCCGTTCCTAACTCCGTGCCATGGGCTGAAGTGCATTTCAGCTGGGGAAAGCTGGAAACAGGGTGGGTAGGAGGGAATTGGGGGAGACTCTAAGAACTATCCCTGCACAGCCATCCTTCTCATGGCTCGAGTGTTGGTTAAAATCTCCTCACTGTTCAAAAAAAAAAAAAGAGAGAGACATACTGAACATACTGTCAAAATGGTTCCGTCCATATTGCTGCTAAGAAACTAGTTCCCTGTCTGAGAGTCCTGGAAATGCTTGCAGAGCCTTGATCATGCTTTTTTTGTCTTTGAGTATGCATCAAACAGCCAAGAAAGCACTAGAACATTGTGCCAAACTGGGATCATGGTTGAGAGAAGAAGGGTTAGAATGAGGTGGGGGGTGGAGGATTTTGTTTGAATTTATTCTTCAAAGGCACCAGGATAAGAGGGGTGGGTGGGCAGTGAGGGGATGGTCACGGGGTGCCACGTCTCCCTGAGTCAGGACAAGTAAACTCAGAGACACGTGGTGCAATGGGCTGGCCATGTTATTTTCTCAGCACTGCCTTCTTGGAAATCGCAGAAGGAATTCCCAGTGTCCCTGCTGGCCACAGGCGAGATGTTAACCTTCCAGCTTTATTCATTTCGTTTCTTCTAAATGAAGTTAGAGCAGGGCATATAGCTAGAGTAAGAAACGCAGATTCTTAATTTACAGGAAATAGAGAGGCTGCCACCTCCAGAGTGCTGTGGGTGTAACTGGACTGAGAGTGTGGCAGGGCGCCAGGGTGGGGCCTGGAGGATATGGCTGTCTGCCTTGCCCTGGATAAGCCAGCTGTGCTGTCCCTTCCCCGGAGAACACACACAGAGATGTTATTGTCGAAACACCCAGGAACCTGGCTGCAGCTGAAGTGAAGAGGAAGAATCACTATAAAGTGAAACAAGGATAAAATCCTTCCAGCAGCCTCCAGACCATGTTGTAAACTAGAAGCCTCGACCTGAAGTCACACTGAGGAAACGTCACCGTGGGTAGAATTCGCCAGTCTGCACCATCTCTGTGCCCTCCATACACATGGGGACCACGTCTGTGAGTGTGATGAGGGTGGGAAAGCCTCCAGTTCATGGCTGTGAGTCCATGGGCAGGGAACGAGAGACCTCGAGACTCTGCCTCATGACCACGATGTGTGGGTGTCCCCCAGAGGAAGCTTATCATTTCTTATCATTTCTGATCCAGGCTAAGCACCACAATGGAATGAGTGTGGGAAAGCCTTCAGGAGGCTGGGTGATAGCAAAGTACACGGGACAATTCTCAGTGGAGAAAAACCAACAGAGACCCAATGGAGAGAAGGTGGTAGCCATCCCCTCTTCACTCACAGACTTGACGGAACTCAGTGACCATCTCCATCACCAGGGTGTAGGGAACCACTGTGGGAAAGTCTTCATCTTTCTTACTTCTCCCACAGCCACACCCCAGAGGGAAGAAGGCCTGCTGAATGGAAGCAAAGTGACAAAAGCTCTGGTGGTGACGGCTGCCTTCACAAGCCCCCACTCCAGAGAAGTTCAGTGGCTGCAGCCATGTGGGAAAGCCTTCACTAGCTTCACTGTTCTTTGAACATAGGAGAGAAAGACTCGGACAAGAAACGCTGTCCCCGTCGCTGATGTGGGAAAGTCTTCTCTACACCCCGTGCCCTTGGAAGCATGGAAGAGCTCACGTGGCTGAGACAGCGCACGCGGGCAGAAACACGGAGGACGCAAACAGTGAGGGAAAGCCTTCCCTTCGTGAAGCAGCCCTCCAGTGCCTCTGTCCGGATATAAACGCCATTGGCAGTGTTAGCGTGGGGATGTCTTCCTTTCTCTCAGTCGCATTCAACTCAGGAGAGGACTGATTTAGAAAGAAATCACACTGAGACTCACCGATCTCAATCCAGCTCCGAATCCATTGAGGACCGACTCAGTGATCAAGCCTGGAATCACACTGTACCCTGGAAAGTGTGGGGAAAAGGTACCCGTCTATTCTTTCTGTAATTGTTCTCATTGAACATGTCTCAGAATCAAAATAATACTAAGCTAGGCGTACAAATGACATGCAAAGATAGGCACACAGATACATATATTTAGACTTAATTTTAAAAGGTGTGTGGCACCCATCTCTAGTGAATAATGCATGAACAATGACTATTTAGCTTTCCTTACTACAGGTCAATTTGATTTATTAATAAGAAATAAGGAATGCCCACATACGTATGCTCTGCTTGAGCTGGCGGGGTTGTGAGGTCTGGGTCAGACTCTGTGCTCTCCTCCATGCGTCTGTGATGAGGCTGATGACCCCAGTGGCTCTGGGGCCAGCTCGGCTTTCCCTGCACCACGTGGATCAGTGCATAGGGAGCCAGTCTATCGCCCAGAGTTATTTCCTGGCAACCGTTTTGGAAGGTCTTTATAATACTTTGCAGTGTATTTATACAAAGGAGTTGTTGTTAGAACTATGAATAAAGCATTTAAAATTTAATTCTAAGAACATTGAAAATACTCAAAAAGATTCCATAACGTGAGAAATTCACTGGAGCATTCTCTTCTTTGTTCGTTTGGGGGGTTTTGGTACTTTTTTATTTTTATCATTTGAACAAAGGAGGTGCTACATCACAAAGCAGTATGTGAATAGCATTTACCTTGATTAATGCCTCCCCCTTGAACATTCTCTCTCCACCACTGACCCACCCCTTCCCCTACTGTTCATCTTAATGTTACTTGTAGATAAGGGCCTCCTACTTTCTTGACCTCACAGGCTTCAACCCGCAATCTTCAGATCTCACGTCTTCTAAGCAGCAGTCACTTAAAGCTTGAGCCACCAAAGCCTAACCTGACAAACTTATTTTGTTTGTAAATACGTAATCTTGCCCCATAAGTTACTACAAATTCGAGTCATAAAAAATGTCTTTAGGAAACAACCGAAAGGGACATACAGAAAATGACTATAAATGTCCCTTGTGAATTAGTGATCTAACTGAAGTTTGCAGAGTCTTTGTTATCTTCCTAGTAGGTGGTGAAATGTATATTGTCCCATACATTTGAGAAGCTCTTTGGTCAACTTCAGCTGCTCATTCACCAAGCAGTAATCAACTCATGCAACAAACACAGAGACAAGGCGCTATCTCAGCCTGTTAGTAACAGAAGGTCTTCAACACCAACTTCCAGGCCGGATTTTCTTTTTAAAAATTTTTTATTGTGTTTTATTTTATTTGATTTTGGAGTTAAGTATTATATTTTATGGTTGGGGTCATGTAGAGAGCGGTTACATTAACATTTGTCAGGTAGTGGGTGCATTACTTCCAGAAAATCGATAGCCCTTCTCATGTTTTTGTCCCCCTTTCCCTCCCCTCCTTCTCTCCCTTCCCTTCCCTATTTCAAATAAACAAATAAGCATATATACCATATGCCCTGGTTTTCCCAAGCAAAAAAACATCTTTGCTCTTTGATGGGAAAACGTCATCCACCAGAAACATGTTTTCATTGATTCTGCTGCAAAGGACATATGACTTGTGTGAACTCGTTAAACTTAAAATGGCTTTTTTATGTGTATAGATATCTACCTATCATCTATCTGTCTGTCTGTCTATCTACCTACCTACCAACTACCAACCTGTCAACCTACTCACCATTGTCTTTCTGTTTAAGTACTGGGTTGTTCATGCGTCCGTTTGCCCTTCCTGGGAGAGATGTGTCTGCCTCCACTGCTTCCCGAATCCCCCAGTCTGAGCCCTGGGCTGGGAAGCCCTGGCCCCCCTGGTGTTTTTGCAGATGGGCCTTCTGGGCCCTGCTCACCGAGCTCCCTGCGCCAGGGCCCGTGGGTACAGCCGCGCATGGAGCAGAATGTGCAAGGGGCAGAATGTACCTGGCAGGTGGCCTGGCCATCACACTGGCCAGGAGGGCAGGCACTCCAGGCACTGCTGCCCACCGCTGCTCTTGAGTTCACCCTGGCATCCAGCTAACTCTGTCCCACTAGCGTCAGGAACCTGGGTGGGAGCAATGGAGCTGCCCGTTCACCCTGCACCTGCTCGCCCATGGGTGTTTCAGTGACATTGCAGCCCCAACCCAAGAGGCCTGTTTAATTCCCACACCCATCAGAGCCCTGATCTACGTGGGGGCAGAGGGAGTCCAGGGGAGGAACTCCAAGCACAGGGCTTTGGCTGTTGGGTTCCAACCCAGGGAGGTCAAGGCCGCTGCCCCGAGCCCTGAGCGCCAGGGACTGTCCCCGCTCCCGACCTGCCCCTCCTGGCCTCTGCCAGCACCAGAACATTTCAAAGTACCAAGAGCAGGCCGCCAGCCCTACACCCAGAGACAGGGAACAGGCAGAGGGTGCAGGGCAGAGCGGAGGCTGAGTCTAGCCGGAGGGAGTGAGACCTGGAGAGCAGAGCGGGAAGCACCCGCTCCTGCTGAATTTTGTTTGTGGATCCAGGAAAAACACAAGAACTACGTGTGCATTTTGTGACTATTGTGGGGTGTCACTGAACATTGCCAGTCACGTTTCTGAAATACTTTGGGCTTAGGGTATAACTGGGAATTTGCTCTGGCCTGGACAGGAGAGGCCAGCTGGCCCCAGGCTGTGTGGAGGAGGTGAAGGAAAGCCAGGGCCCTGGGCAACGGCCACACTCTGGGAAGGTGGCCAGTTAAAGGTTTGTGCTGATGGTGGTTGACAATTCAGCTGAGCCTCTCACAGGCAGGGCAGGGCAGGCAGGTCAAGTCTCTGAATCAGATTGCCCAGGGCATCTGCTCTCATGGGAACACTCAGGGGCACAGTGGAAAGAGGCCGGCTTTGGGTCTGAGCAAACCTGCTTGGCTTCAAACCCCAAAGATGGCACCCAGGAGCCTGAATTGGGATATCTCACGGCGTCCAGAAAGGGGAGCCACTGTGGGTCCCGAGGAGGGATGTCCACGGCTGGTGCTGTTTTTGCTGTGGAGAAGCTCCCACAATCACCTGGCTGGGCTGGCCTGCACCTCAGCCCAGCTCAGCCCCCTCGTACACAGAGAAGCCAGCAGAGCCCCGACGTCCCTGCACAAGAGCTCTGCTTCCCTTCTCCATCTATTTGCAAAGCCCACTTTTCCTTCATCACCTTGTAATTCTGAACTAATTCCCTCATCGGGGCTGTTCTGGTGATAAATTTGGTTCAACAACCTGAGCCACAAATCCATTTGCCACCAAAATGGTCTAGGGCTACAGTTGCAGACGGATGTTCTACATGGGATATGAAGTAAAGTGATGTACAGAGCTTCAAGGAATAATTTGATTATTTAACTAGGAATGAAATACCATTTAAGGCTGCAGCTCTTCTACTATAAAATGGAACAAATGGGATCCCAGAGTCATGAATTTTAACACAGTCCTTCCTGGGCATGAAAAAAATAAATGAAATTTGTGTGGTGAAAAGTCTTGCACAGCCCAAATCTACAGGGAAAGGAATTTTAAGCGAGGGCATTCACAGCTCAGCATGCCCCAAGTCTGCCATTGTTCTTTCCCTGGTGGACAGAGCAGTTTCCATGGGCCAGACGGCATGCTGACTGGACTCCCGGGGTCCAGGGCTGAGATTACTTTGTGGAAGCTCTCTAAGTAGTTAAGCAGACGGTGAGTCCTGAAACTGAACTCTGAAGGCCAGGAGACGTAAAACTGTGTTTCAAGCTGGCTTATCCCTGCTTCTGTGCTGCCACACGCACTGACATGCCCGTGAGGTGATGGGAAGGCGTGAGTTCTTGGCTGGAAGAGAAAATGATCCATGACAGAGAGGACATCTCCGGGACTTTGTACTTGTGCAAAATGCCTTGGGGACGGCCTGACCACCACATCCACACTCCCAGACATGTCCTCACTCTGTCACCTTCGCCTGACTAGAGAATGGCGCACGTTTCACCTGCGCTGTCTCAAAGAAGTAGGGCCTGGCTGCGTCTTAGCTGTACTCCACAGAAATGTCTGTATCTTGAGGGAGATAGTGGAAACCCCCACGTGTGAAGCCCCGCGTGGCAGCCAAGGCACTGCATGCAGTCCTGCTCCTGGTAGCCACCACACCCCTGAAATGGTGTGCCATCCTCTCAGTAAGGGCAGGCGTGTGTGCAGAAACTCAAGGGTAAAGGTTGCAGAAAGTCATTGTAAAGTGAGTCTCCTTCTTTAAAACTATTGAGCCCCAAACAAGAAAAATAAACATATCTAAAGTGGGGGTGGAAAGCTGAAGATACTTTTTATTTGAAGAGACTGAACACAAATGGAAAGGATCACTCCTTACAACGAATGGATTCCGTGTAGCTGCTCCTGTACATTTTTGTTGATCACATTTTCATTCACATGTGATAAGAAAAAGAAGACGTGTGTTGCAAAGAAATCAACAAAAGCAGCTGCAAGGCAGTGATGCATCAGATACACAAGGCTGCTATGTAACACAACTAAATTTAGGAGAAATGTATTTTTGTATTTGAAAATAACATTTCTGAAAGACTTTCAACCCACTGACCAACGCCAGTATTTTATCATTCATCATAATTTTTGACGGCAATTAAAAAATTCTGCTAAACAATGGACTATTTCCACTAAGAGACATCTATTTCTAACAATCACGTATTTTAAAAATGGGAAAAGTCACGGCGCCAGTCTGAGAAGAGTGACTCTTTTGCATTAGAAATGCTATAGATAAATGAGGCTTTGAAAATGGCAGGTAGGTAATTTAAAATTCAGATGTTTATACAGCAAACAATGAGCTGCAGCATTTTTGAATATTAATATAGAATATAATCATCATTGTTAACAAGGGAAAGGCTTGTCAGATTCTGAGTGATAATTCATTGAATCTGATACATACTGACTCCAGTACAAAGTGTAATTACTACAGAAACTCTCTCAGAGTATTGCCATTCAGACATGTTATCCCCCAAAGTAATTAAAAGTGCCGGGGTTATAAATGAGTTGTTATGATGCTGTCAGCCCAGCTGCCTTCCTACACCATGTCCACCTAAGTGAAGAAGATGAATGTGTCCGAGATCTTAACTTACCTATTTCCAACTATCACCAGCTCCAGCCAACCCATCTAATATAATTGTGTGGTCCTCCACGGGGAAAATGCATTAAAATTGGAGAGATTGCCATGTCAAATTAGATCAGCCAGAGCTGCAGAGTTCTCTCCTCCAGAAATGGAGAGTGCTGCGGACTCCAGCATCCCTGTGAAGGCCAGCTCAAGGCACCTGGAGCACATTTGGCAGCGAGAGGTGGAGCGTGCTGCTCCCTCAGCCACTCCGCTCTGGAACTCGCATGTTGTAGCTTTGGGGAAAGACCTACCGGCCCACCCCGAGGACCTCCAGAGCAGATTGGTTCTGCCATCTCCTCGCCTCTCTCCCTTCAACCTCAGTTACCACTCTAGTCCGTCTTCCTCTCCGCTGATTTCCCATAACACTCGAGTGTGGGCTTAACTCTCTGAGGCTAGGCTGGAAGTAGCTTCATCGTTTTCCACATGAATTGTCTAAGGTCCATCTTGCCCATGTGTGACCTGAAGCCTTCTGTGCAGTCAGGCAGCCTCTCCCTGATATTTTAGAGCCACCCAGGGGACCTGCAGGACCCTCTGGTCACGTGCTTCACCTGCAGCCCACGAGGGCTTGGAATCTTCTAGATTGAGTGAGGAAAGCAGCACTGTCACTAAAGGGAAGTAGAGAAAGACAGACAGGAGGCTGAGAGTGCATGTGAGGCCCAGAAGAAGGAGGTTGAAGGTGAGGGTGGGGTGGTCTCACGGGTGAGCCTGATGGGAGCGTGAAACTGAAGGAGGGGCATTGTACACGCACACAGTGGGATGAACTGAAATCCCCAACAACTGCTGATAAATAAATACATTGAACTGAGCAAAAATTGTGGGCACCTCTTTAGATCCACTTTTTTAAGTGTGAATTGTCTTTTCGAGAAGGCACCAACCATGCTCGTGTACGTGTTAGGAGGCGATGCTTACACTATAGATGCTTGCATGTTGAGGAGAAGACCCCAGTGATATGCAAACGCTGAGTTCAATGAGTGACGCCACGATTAGTGTCTCCTGTTCGTTTTAGATTTGTAGGGTGACTAGTCATAATGGCAAATGCCCTGCGACTGAAGAGTACAGGCGCTGGTGGCAAAGGGCCTGGTGTGTGTTCCTAGAGGACCAGGGGGCCTGGCGTGTGTCCCTGGAGGACCAGGGGGCCTGGCGTGTGTCCCTGGAGGACCAGGGGGCCTGGCGTGTGTCCCTGGAGGACCAGGGGGCCTGGCGTGTGTCC
The DNA here is from genome assembly GCF_031878675.1 of Megascapheus bottae. Lineage (NCBI taxonomy): Eukaryota > Metazoa > Chordata > Mammalia > Rodentia > Geomyidae > Megascapheus > Megascapheus bottae. Next base: position 42,206,626 of record NC_143528.1, read on the forward strand.
CTGGAGACCAGGGGGCCTGGCGTGTGTCCCTGGAGGACCAGGGGGCCTGGCGTGTGTCCCTGGAGGACCAGGGGGCCTGGCGTGTGTCCCTGGAGGACCAGGGGGCCTGGCGTGTGTCCCTGGAGGACCAGGGGGCCTGGCATGTCCTCCTGGAGGACCAATGTGGCGGGCGCCATGACAGTGGCAGGGATGGTGGGTGCAGGCTGGGTGGGCATGGAGGTCCCGGGGCGGGCCTGCCAGGAATTGTCCCAGGAAATGAAAGGGGAGCTGAAGATTAAGACAGTGTGGTTTTTAACTTGTGAATTACTTATTAATTTTGTATATTACAGAATATGCCAATTTGTGCTTTAATATATAATTTTTAAAATATTTTAAAAAGTAGTGTAGTTACTGTTGTAAACTAAAAAGAAAATAAGAAAAAGAAAAACTTCCAGTTACAGACAGGATAATTATTTTTCCCAGTCCCCAAGAATTTGAGAACAGAATCCCTCTTCAACATAGGACATGCTGGAGGCATTGTATTTATTAACCATTTTGTCAATTCCTTTGTATGACTACTTAGAGGTAATTTGAAAAATAAAAATAAGGAAGATGGGTGAGAACACAAGTCAATTAGCAGTATATTTTTATACACCAGTTCTATGGTGTTCTCCATCGTCTAGCAAATGATTTTTTTAATTAAACATGCATTTGTGTGGATGTGATAAGGACTTCCCGCTGCAGCTAGAAGAGCAGGTCCTCTGGCTTGGTGACCCACACAGGGGGCAAGGAGAGGCCAGGCCACCACTCCTCCAGTACACACGACAGGCCCGTCTCTCCTCCAGGAGGATGCATGCCAGGCGCACTGGTCCTCTAGGACCACACACACCAGGCCCCTTGGTCCTCCAGGAACACACACCCGGCCCCCTGGTCCTCCAGGGACACACACCAGGCCCCCTGGTCCTCCAGGAACACACACCAGGCCCCTGGTCCTCCAGGAACACACACCAGGCCCCTGGTCCTCCAGGAGAACACGCCAGGCCCACTGGTCTCCAGAAACACACACCAGACCCAGTGGTCTGTGTGGGCCTGCATGGGGACATGAGTGTAGATCTGCTGTGTGTGCGTGCATGTGGGCGTCCATGCTGGTGCACGTGTGTGTGTGTGGATTCCTCGTGTGCTTAGATTGTGTGTGTGTGCATGTACAGGAGTGCGTGTCTACCATGTTCATCCGTGTCTTCAGTTCAGGGTGGCTGAGGGACGCTTGGCTGGGTCGACACTCGTAGGTGTGGCCCCAGCCCCCGTCGTTAAATGCATGCCGCTGCCGCGCCTCTGTGGGCCGGTGTCAGAGCAAGGTCAGGTTTCGTGTAATAGGTGTCCGCCTCCACAATTTTAGGCTCGGTATCAGAATGCAGGACAAGTGCATGACTCCAGGAACAAGTGAAGGTTTACCTGCTAACCAAACACGAGCGGGGCTGGAGGAGAGCGATGAAGGAGAGGCACCCTGGGGATGGTTCCACAAGTTGAGAAGAGTCAAGGCATGGAAGGAAAACTAGACCTCAAACTCCACGGATGGACGATTGCTTCCTGCTCCGAGGAGACCTCAAGCATTTGTGTTCTGAGATAATCTGTGTGCGTGTGTGTGTGTATGTGTGTGTGTGTGTGTGTGTGTGTGTGTGTGTGTGTGTGTTACTAGGGTATAAACTAGGGACTTGATGTCATGGCCCATGGTTCCTCCCCTTTAAGTATTATTATTTTTTTGGTGGGTCATGGGGCTTGAACTCTGGGCCTGGGCTCTGTCCCTGAACTCTACAGCTCAAGGCTACTGCCCTACCCCTTGAGCCACAGTCCCACTTCTAGCTTTTTCTGAATCATTTATTGGAGATAAGAGTCGTAGACTTTCCTGGCTGGACTGGCCTCAAATCACAATCCTCAGATCTTAGCCTCCTGAGTAACTAGGATGGCAGGCGTGAGCCACCACGCCCGGCTTCACTTTAATTATTTTTAAGATGACTCCTGCCTGTGTCCAAGCCAACCTTAAATTATCCTCCTGTCTATGCCACTCATATCTGTGGGATTGTGGGATTCCAAACTGGAGCCAGGAAAAGGCATTCTCTAAAGCCAATAGCATTCTCTCTCTCTCTCTCTCTCTCTCTCTCTCTCTCTCTCTCTCTCTCTCTCTCTCTCTCTCTCTCTCTCTCTCTCTCTCTCTCTCTCTCTCTCTCTCTCTCTCTCTCTCTCTCTCTCTCTCTCTCTCTCTCTCTCTCTCTCTCTGCCTCTCTCTCTGTCTCTCTCTCTGTCTCTCTCTCTCCCCACAGAAAGACTATATACGTCCATATATATCTGTCTCTCTCTGTATGTATGTGTAGTGTTCAAATTAAACTGAGTCTATAAGATTTCTAAAGGAAGATTTTAAAAAGTTATATTCATATTAACACAGTGTTGAAAATGGGTAATCAGTGGGATGATATGCTACTGTTTGAGCTTTAATTTTCAAAGTCATCTAGAATCTATCTAATTTTTTTAATTAGATTTTACTTGCATTTTGCTGTCACAGAAAAATATCCACAGGCTACTTTGCAATGGATTCTGGAACTCCATTACTTGTTTTTAATTCACAATATATTACATTTTTCTGCATTAATTTTAATTAATATTTAATATTTACACATATTTATTGAATATATTGTGATCATTTTATACTAGCACAAAAGGCATAAAAATCTAGTTATAGTAATTATCACTTTTCATTCTCTAATACTATCAAGCCTACATACTGAGGACTTCAAACTTTCTCTCATCATGCTGAAATGCAAAATGAATTGTTCAGTCTCTCTTTAACCAATGGTGCTGTAGCTCACAATAAATCCTTCCCCTCCAGCCACCACCCAACCCCCTCTTTTAAATGTTTTAAGTAATTTTCTATTCAGAAAGAAAGAGACATTTATTAAAAATTCATGTATCTTTCCATAATAGTAATTTTTTCTCTTAAGATTATTTCCCCATTACATAGATCCAAAAACACATGCACACTTCTTTAATGTTATTAAATTGAGATAAAAGTGTACAAAGAAATGTTGCCTCATTTACCTTATTTAAAATCATATCAATGACATCACTTATTTTAATCCAAAGCTAGCATAGCATTTTAACAAGCTGTTTGTAATTTAGTTTTGCATACTGACATTTAAGTATCCCCCTGTGTTATGCATGCTCTATATGACTAAATATATATAATATAACAAGGGGCAGGAATGTGGCCTGGTGGTAGAGTGCTTGCCTCGCATACACAAAGCCCTGGGTTCCATTCCTGGTTACCACATACACAGAAAAGCTGGAAGTGATGTTGTGGCTAAAGTGATAGAATGCTAGCCTTGAGAAAGCCCAAGGACAGTGCTCAGGCCCTGAGTTCTATTCCCGGGACTGGCAAATAATATTAATATTAATATATATATATATATATAGAGAGAGAGAGAGAGATTGATAGATAGATCAACATCTTGGCATAGAGTCTCAAAAATTTCAAAACTTCCCACATGTTAGCATGTTTAATTTAGTGACTAAAGTGTTTTTTTTTCTGAAAAGTCTAAATTAAAGTTATGTGCTATATTATACTTTACCAAATGTAAAGTCATGGTAAATATCATCATTATACATTTTTGAATGTCTTTATTATTTTGAAAGAAGTGCCCCTTTCTAGAGTTTTACAAGGGAGTGTTTTGCATGTTGAAATTGGAAAAAGATTGCGTTCTCATTCAGTCAGATGTGGTGAGCACTCAGAAATTCCAGACGGCACCTCACCTGTGACCACCGTAATCCTCAACAGTGCTCGCCGTCTGTTTTTAACAACTCATCTTAAGCAAGCCTGTCCATGACCCTCATAGTAAACGACACACAATGTCCAAGGAAATGCACCTACTTAAAATCTTTCTTCTTTCAATTTAAAACATCAAAGATGAATCCTTTAGCATCGACAGAGAATTTCTTACAGTAAAAACACTATACAGAAGATTAGGTCTTCTGACCTTTCTGCTTCTATTCATAAAACGTAAAAGCAGAGTTCTATCTTCATAATGTCTTCCACATTTACTTAAACAACTTCAATATAAAGCAAATGACACACTTAGAAACCAGAAGGGAACATATCAGAGAAAATGAAACCTTGCCATAAAACCTGCCCTTTCATTGACTATCATGTTATGTGTAAAGCCAGGGGTCTGATTTGCGGGTCTTATATGGCCAATCTCATTTAGGGAGCACTCAGAGCTCACACCTGCTGGCTGCCATACAGCTCTGCACCACACCCCCTTTCCTGGCACACACGGTTGATCTTGTCTCCTCAAAAACCTGGTGGGGGGGAGGCTATCCACAGACAGCAAGTCTCCTGGCAAACCTGATTGGAACTTTCGCGTGGCCAAGACAGCAACGGCACCATAGTTTTCAGTGCAGGAGGTGTACATTTTCTGAGCAAGCAATCTGTTTTCTCCAGGTGAAAAGTCCAGGCACCCCTCGCCCTGTCGTGCTGACCAGACAGCTCTGAAATGAGGGCGAGGTGATGTGGGTTCCATGCTGACTTCACCTGATGCATCCAGAACCACTGACCCAGCTGCAGGTGCATCCAGAGAAAGAATCAGGAAGACTCCTCTTGGTTCACATAGAGCAGACCCCAGAGCAGACTCATGTCCAGGGGAGCCGTTCAGTGTGTGACCTCAAGCCCTGAGCGTGTGATGACACTGTGTGACCTCAAGCCCTGAGTGTGATGACACTGTGTGACCTCAAGCCCCGAGCGTGTGATGACACTGTGTGAGCTGGGTGGGGTTCTGAACTGCCGTCTCCACTGCACTCTCTAGTTCTCTAGCCCTGCCAAGAGCAAATGTGCTGGTCTTAGAGTCACTTCTGGCCCAGGAGTAAAGACTTTTAATAAAGTCACCAGGTAAATGAAGTTGTTAGAATAAAGCCACTGTTGCACACTTCACTAACGTCTTTTTCATGGTTGTACATGAACAATGCATTTGACTGAATAAGTTCTGATCCTCCTCACTCTTCCAGAAATGATTTCTAGTTTCTGAAGCCAGGCAGCCTCTCATCTGTAATGAGTTAGGAATTAACATCTGATACGGAAGGAGATTTATTTCATCAGCACTGATCTTGTTAGAATCACCTTGAGACCATAAACAGACTTTTCACAATGTATTTTTCTATCTACATCTTGTTTGACTCATATGCACTCTTCTTAGAAAAGTGAGTGCTTGATTATAGTTCTTTAAAAGGTTCAGCTTTGTGGTACTTTCCTTGCTTTTGTGTATAGTTGAGATGTAGAGATGCTTTAGGTGAATCTGTACACTTACCTACTCTTCTCAAAATCTGTCTTTGGCAATGAGGGTAATTGCCTTCTTTCTTTCTAGTTAATGAAATGCAGCTCTCATCGTGGCATAGTGCATTTCTCTAGATATTATAAAGCATCCCACACCTTAGCGCGGGGCCATGTCTGGGTGTTTCCAACCCACAGAGAGCACCGAATACCATTCGTTACCAAGACAATTGTTGCTGTCTCTTGAGAGAATTAACAAAGTGTATTGACCCAAAGTGTATTAGCCAAGGAGAGTGTAATTAATATTAGCTTTGGGTCATAATTGTTTGGCACAGAGCTATAGTCACCAATTTGCTCCAATGCGGAAAGCCAGTTAGCATTCAGATGGCATGTTTGGCTTACCTCCCTGTTGATTTTTTAGAGCAGTGGTGATTCTTTTACGGTGACTGGACAGGAGGAGATAAAATTATTCCGGTGCAGAAGGCAGCGTGTTTGAATGTGTCTTTGCGAGTCATTCCTCTTGAGTTTAGATTTTTGTTGTAGCACTGCTTCTGTTGGTGGGTTCATAGGTCTGTTTAATCAAGAATTGTCACTGTGTTCTGCATTCTGCACAACCTTGACTGAAGCCAATGAGCGAGAGCCTGGAATGTACGTCAGGCACGGATAAGGAAGTCCCCTAGGAATTCAAGCCGTAGAATTATAAACTATTCGAGTAACTGAAGATTTACCTTGGAAGCCTATTAACAAACCATAACGCGTGTCAGCTACATGTGGAAAAGGATTGAACACGATTGTGGGAGATCCCAGGCCGCCTGTGCAGCGGTGGATCTGTGGACATCGTAGTCTGCACACTGCTGCCTGAACTTTTCTTCTGATGGTGCCCGTTGCCCCGGCAGCCTTCAAGGTCAGCAAGTTGGCTGGGGATACTGAGGCAGTGGGGGGGGGACCTGCGACTGACATTCAGCAGAGAGAGTCATGTGCCCAGGAGACCCGCATGCCGTCTTTACAGTGGCGGCGATGACAGCTGCTTGTGACAAAATTAGGGCTGTGGCAAAGCTAGGGCCCACATTTCCTGATTTGGCATAGAGACGTCTACATACAGAATTATATATGTGTCCATAGTCGATTTAACCCTTTTCGCTTCTTGATGTATAGATTTATTTTGTTTTTCTAGATCCTTCCCAGCTCTTAAATTATCTGAAGGATTTTTAAAAATGCATTAAGTTTTCATGCTTATTGTTCACCATGAGTTGTTTTCCACTGTAGTTCCTAAATGGCTTTGTTAATACATGCTAAGTGTGTTTGAATTCCTAACTGGCTATGTTATTGAGCAGGTTCTTTTTAGTTGCTTTTAAGTGAAGTTTTCTGATTTGGGAAATTAATGCATAGTTTATGACTCAAACAATTATACTTCATTTTTCATCATTAATGATTGTAGGAGAAGGCATTTGCTGAAAACTATAAACTTAAATGACATCAATGAAAATTAGAAAGTTGCATACCTCTAATGTATGTCACACATTATTCTTAGCTTTTCAAGGGGACTGAGTTCTGTTACAACATTTGGTTTTCCATCTGCTGTGTTTTGTAAATATCACATACAATATCCTTGTCCGCTTCTATTTCCAAATTGCTAGCATTATTTCAGAATAGATATTACATATTAATATATCTTTTGATAGGTATTAATCATTATTTTTTGAGTTAAGATGTTTAAAATATTGAATTCTATTTTCATTTTGAAATAAATGCAAATGTAATGTAGTCGTAAGTTATTATTATTTTATATTTAACCTGGAGTCTGTGATAACATTTAATGGATTCTCATACTTTCATTCTTATATTTTTTAAGGAAAGATAGAAGTCTAAATTTCTGAAAATTCATTCTTTTCAAATTGTCAATGATGATTTATAAAACAGTAAGTAGATGTTTAAAAATAGACCACACCGGGCCGGGAGTTTGGCCTAGTGGTTAAAGTGCTTGCCTAGCATACACGAAGACCCGGGTTTGATTCCTCGGTACCACATACATAGAAAAAAAAAGCCGAAAGTAGTGCTGAGGCTCAAGTGGTAGAGCTCTAGCCTTGAGAAAATCCAAGGACAGTGCTCAGGCCCTGAGCTCAAGCCCAGGACTGGCAAAAAGAAAAAAAAATAGACCACACCACTTTGGACTCAGTAGGAAAAAATACATATATATATATCATATATATATATATAAATCATAGTTCATGTAGGTCCTTTCAAAAAAATCTTAAAAGATTAATTATTAGTAAAGGAAGAATCTAAATGAGAAGATATAATATTTTTAAGTATAAAGAGTACTTTGTTAAAGGTACGCATTCCTCTCTTCTAGACTCCCACCATGTGTATAACAATATAATGCCATACTGAAACCACATTATGCATAGAATAAACTTACATCAATATGTTCAGATTAGTTACTCATTATACTTAAAGTTACTTGTTCTTGCCTTTACATAAATTAATGCTAAGACTTAGATTCAATTACTGCTGAGCTTTATACAGCTTTCCTGTGGGCACAGAATGCCTTGTACCTGATGGAAAGCCTTAACGACGCTACTCATAAGCATCTAAGGTTGAGCCCGGCCCTTGGGTGAGTGTCCCTGCTTTTGTTGGCATCTTGGAGTAGCATGAGTCAGGTCCTCACAGTGAATGTCAGATAACGTGGCAGAGGGCAGGGTAGCCGCAGAAGGACCCTGTGAGTACACTGAGAAGCTGACAGAGGCCCCTGGCCCGCCACCTGCCAAGAAGGGGCCCGATCTCGTGTGTCCTGGGCTGAAGTTGCCCAGGAATCTTTATCTGGGGGTGACAGAGATGTGTAAATGGCTGGCTTATGCCTGAGGACCCTGGCTGTGGCGCGGAGGACTGAGAGTTGACAATGTTGAGAGTTGAATAACTCTGAGCTATTACACTTAAAACTTCGACCAAACTACAAGCCTCATAAACGGTCCTCTTTGAAGACATCTCCAGTCGTAATTCTAGAGGTGACGCGTTCTTTCCAGTAGTGTTCACAATGGCACCATATTCAATCGTGAAAAGAGGAAAATTTGCCAGTTTAATAGCTGGGAGGAATTGAGGGGAAAGAAGCCAGGAACCTAAGGGGCAAGCGGACCTGGTCTCACTCCTGTGTGCAGACTGTACCCCCAGTCTCAGACAATACGGAGTAGAATGTTAGTCACCATGCGTGGGGCCAGGGAAAGGCTGATTGGAGGCGAGAAGGGATAGTGCAGTGGAAATAAGAATTGCTAACGTGCTATTTCACAGTCTGATGGCAGTGCAGAAAGATTGTGTACTTACATCTCAAAAGTCTCAGAGAAAGGTGATGAATGAATGAGAAGATGGATATGCTTAAGTGGACCACAAGATAGACAATGACTTCTCGTGCTCACCGTCATGTACCTAATCCCTGGTGACTCATCCAGAACTAAACCTTAGTAAAGTGAGAGATGTTTCATTCTATTCTAAAATATTCATTTTATCTGATTGCTGCTAATCATTACTTGTGTTTTCATTACATAAGTCACAGAAAGGCATGCATACTTCATAAAGAATTAGGTAGAATCTTAAAACCATATTACTGTTCTTGGAGCTGGCTACAATTTTCTTGTTTGAGGCTGGTGGTAGCAGTGGGGTGATATGGTGGAGAGCAGACTTTCACCAGTGTTGAGGAGGCGTAGAGGGCCAGAGAGGTCTCTGAGTCAATGGCGTCCATGAGTTCAGTCCACGTGCAGTGCACTGTGAAAACGAGTAACCCTGGCCTCGGCACCCTCGCCGCTCTTGGCGCGTGGAACGACATGAGCTGTTTTCACGCACATAAGGTTGTAACTTATCACTCATGCTGCAGACATTTTGCCTTGTGCAGAACTGGTGATGAAAGTACAGGTTTGGCAGTGGCACCTCACGCCAGGACTTAAACACACTCCCTGTCCAACGTCCTGCGTGTGGGAATGTCCTTCTCCCCCTAACCCATGTCACATCCCAGGCAAGGCTCGGGAGGGAAGGCGACGTACCTCAAGGTCCTGAAGGACAGATGAGCAGAGAGAGCTGAAGAGGCCAGGAGAACGTCTCCTACCACGGAAACGAAGTCCGCCCAGGGTGGAGCTGGCCGCCTGACTGGGGGAGCGTCCCGTTGACAGATGCGCTGTCATGGGCTGTGGTGAGAAACAAGCACTCCTGTCAAGCATGGTTCTGGCAGGGACCAGCCTTCCCTATAAAACACTTGTCAATCTCTGAAAGCCCAGTGAATGAAGAAGCAGGAAACCATTTATCAGTTTATGAGACAATAGCAGGGCTGTCTTTGCAAAGCCTTGGCGTAGAATGCCTTCCTTCTCGGGGCTGTGACTGCGGACTCGCACACACAACCCCGTGCTCCTCTCCATCTCGCAGAAGGGGGGCGGCTGGGCGGGCTCTGCACTCAGGCACCGCACGCTGCAAACCCGTCTTAGAAATGTGATATTGTAGCCAGGGTCGGGACAAATCCTTAGCAGGGGATTTCTAGGAAAAGCGAGGATGCAGTTGCTTGTCTGCATCTTCGTCCTTGCCGGTGGCTGGGACCTTGGTGACTGGGTCACAGTCTTCCTCTGCAGATGCCACTCTGGGTACAGCCAGGGCTTTCACGACATGATCTCCAGTTTACAGAAGAGACTCAGGAAGGATAAATGACTTATGTGAGTTCATAGAGCGAGACGGAGGGAAAAACCAATATTCAACTTCAAGAATATTGTCCCCAGAAGCCGTTTCTCTGCTATTGGAAAACATATTAGACTTACAGAAAAAAAATGTTACCTCTGAGGACCTAGAGAATTTTTGTTTCAAATTTGCTCAGAAATCCTCTTCAAAGTACAACCATCTTAATGTTCCCGAGTCCTGTAAAAATTTACTTTGAATGTACAAGCTAGATGAAGTAGTTATTGTGGAAGGAGAGTTAATATTTTCATTTTGATTATTCCAAAAGGAAATGAATACCCAACACTTGCTGGTTACCAAGAAGAGACTTCCTGAAAAGTGTTATCACCAGCAACTAAGAATAAGCAACGTGTGGAGAGGGAGAAGGTTGGCTCTCAGGGAGTGGCTGGCCTCGGGATTGCTCTGTACTGCGAACAGCCAGGTAGAGAGAGCCAGCTCAGGGGACGGATGGTTCACACTCAGCCAGGAGCTCAAGGTCACGGAGACCAAAAGTTAACTAAGGCTGGGCGCGGTGGCCCAAGTCTGTCATCCTAGCTACTCAGGAGGAGGACATCTGAGGGTTGAGGTTCAAAGCCAGCTCAGGCACTAATGTCCAGGAGCCTCTTATCTCCAATCAACCTCTGGAAAAGTGGAAGTGGCGCTGTGGCTCAAGGTAGCCTTGAGCTGAAGAGCTCAGGGACACTGTCCAGGCTGAGTTCATAACCAACAACAACAACAATAGTCAACTAAGTAAGTTAGTTTTCACAGCAAAATGGTGAGATTTTGAGTTAGTTGGTACAGCCGCATTCCAAATACCCAAAGGAGGCCCCCCTCCATTTGTCTCATTGATTTTGTCCCATTTGATAAAAATTCAGTCACAAGAACTTTCTGTTGTTGTTTGCTTCAGTTGATCTCCATTTCTCCAAGGGAATGAAGTCATATCTACATTCTTGATTAAGAGATCTCATCTTTCAGCTTATTAATTAATTTAGATCTTTATCCTGCCGCATAGATCTCTCAACCTCCCTCCCTCCCTCCCTCTCCCCCTCTCTCCCTCCTTCCCTCCCTGTCTCCTTCTCTCTCCCTCTGTCTCCCTCCCCTCTCTCTTTCTCTCTCTCCCTCCCTCCTCTCCCTCCCTCCCTCGTTCCCTCCCTGTCTCCCTCTCTCTCCCTTTGTCTCTCTCCCTCCCCCCTTCTCTCTCTCCCTCCCTCCCTCCCTCCCCCTTTCTCTCTCTCTCTCTCTCTCTCTCTCTCTCTCTCTCTCTCTCTCTCTCTCTCTCTCTCTCTCTCTCTCTCCAGCAGACAAGTCCCATCATCTCAGGGACTTGGCTGATTTTAGTACGAAGGTAGAATGTATTGCTATAACAAATAAAACCTTGAAGACTGCAAACACACTGAAGCCCCAAAGAGAGAATTGCTCTTAAGTATAAATTCCATCTCACCAATATCAGTGTTTTCATATGAAGTACAGTTCTTTGCTCACATTGTACCCGTTGCTTCATTTAGGATGGGATTTGATTCTGTCCTAATCCCTTAATTGAATAAGTCTTCCTTCCACTCTTAATTTTATTGTGTACCTCGACGTTTGCTATTTGCAATTACAATTGCTGTTTTTGCTTCAAAGGCTGTCAAGTAAAGCAAGGAATTAGAAAATATTCTGTGCGGGCTGGGGGGTAGCTCAGTGGCGGAGTGCTCGCCCAGACGACAAGCTGTGACTTCAGTTTCTGAACAAATGGTAGAAGGTATTCCCAGTGAAGACAGTAGAAACTTTCTCAAGGCCCAACTGGGAAAGGATGTTGGAGCCAGGTAAATATGAGATCATTCTGTGGAAAGTATTACATATATATATATATATATAGGTTTTGAAAGAGGTATTATAGAATATACAGTTTAAAAATATGATGTATCCAGGAAAGACTGCAGCCTTTAATAACTGTTTCTTGTGGCTACCGTGTTGTTGAATTATTTTCTTACTTTTACTGAGCTCCATTTCCTTTTACAATATTTTATAGTTTTATTTCAGTGACAGTCGTGACATTGCACATACTTTGATGCACAATGTGGCATTTTAATATAGTTATGCATTTTGAAATCATTTCCACAGACTAACTTAATCAAAAACTCTCATAGTTGCCGTCTTACACATGCAAAGACAGAGCACTTATGGACTTTGTCTATGACATCCATTTAAAAAATTAATTATCATTTGTGAGAAATACAAAGAAATTTAAACCCAAAATTGAAAAAATGTACCAATTCAATACTAAAATAAGTACGATTTTCCCTAATTACTATTTAAGAAAAGAGGGCTGAAGACATGATTATCTTTAAAGGAAATAACCAATTGATTGGAAGATAGTTATAATATAAAGTTACAAGCTTCAACCTTGAAGAAAGATGATAGTTCTTGACTCAAATTGATAGAATTGTGAGATGATATTGACAAATTCATAATTAAGTCAGATAATTTTAATCTACCTCTTTCAAAACTGAAAGATGAATTATATAGAAATCAATGGCAAGACATATCAATAATATTGAAAAATCTAAAAGTAAAAAAATCAATCATATCACTTGTAAAGATCATTGTGGCATTTCCCTTTACATAAATAAAACTCAAGTGATTTGTCTAGGTGCTTACTGATTTCCTGGGATATTTTTCAACATGCTGGCTTGTATCTATTTCAACAGTTAACACATCTACTTCACATTCAGAAAGTATACCTTAGCGTGTTAGCAAAAGATGAAATATACAGCTGTTCTCTACAAATCAGTAATAATCATGGAAATCGAGTAAATCAGATAAAGCATAGGAGAAATCCATACACAATTACCAATATATATATACTATATATACTATATTACATACTATATATACTATATATACACATATATATATATATAATTTCTCCAGTAAGTATCAAGTAATGTTACTTGTTAATGCAAGTTAGAAAAGCAGAGACCACTTTCAAAACCAATGAAGTAGGCAAAAAATAAATACCTAATAATCATGAATACTGGTAAGGATGTGTCCAGGGGACAAGTGAGTTAATGCAGTCTATGTGGTGACAGTGCTCACTGCATCTGGCAGAACTAATGGGGGCCAAAAACCCCACCTCAGTGCTCTTCCTTCAAATACGTGTGCTAAAAATGTACCTTCCCGGAGATGTAAAAACCATGTGTTTACACGTTGTAGCCCTATGTCTAACAATAAGACTATGACAATGAGCTGGATGGTATTCTATTAGGAAAATACATAAAATATACATGTATGAAATATATTAATGTCAGCCATGTATTAAAACGTGGGTTAATTCAAAGCATAATATCAAAGGTAGTCATTTTAATGACTTTCTGAATAAGATATAATTAAGATAAAATAAAGGCATGCCTTTGCTGGAGCATCCTTCTACCCAAATCATTCTAAAAATATTATTATGTTCTAAAAAATATTAAAATAGGGGTGACCCCTATTTTAACAGGGCGAAAGCATGCTTGGGTTACTATAGCTAAATGTTAATGGTAGGGTTTGCTTCCCATTTGCTTGGCCCGAACCTCATGTGTACATTTGAATCCAGGGAAGTCCTGGGAGTTGGCTCTTCCCTAGCCTCCATTTCCTTAATGGCAGCTGTACTTACCAAGAATGGTTAAAATGAAATCCTACATGCTGAGCTTTATCCCTGGCTCATGCCATGTTCCTTAAACAAGTGGCAAACAAAGCAATGATTGTCTTACCCAAGGCTCTTCTTCTTACAATATGTAACTGAAAACACTTTGCCCACAACTACTGCACTCAAAAAATCATAGAAATGTTAAATGCCACAAATATAGGCCATCTTAAAACTACAAAAGAGAGAGAAAAGTGCAAATCTATGATTAGATGGGAGGTGAAGACAAATGGTATTTATCTACATCTCTAAAAGAGGAAATTATTCAGCCCTTGAATAGATGGTTAAAAATAGTTATCACTTAAAATTGTCTTGTTAAATAATAACCCATAACAGAAAGGGTACCAGTAAGGCTAGCATAATAAAATTAAAATACATGGCAAAATGATATTAGGCCCTTTCCATAAAACTCCTCATGCTTAAAAACATGGTATCGAATTTACAACTCAAGGTCAAACTTTGAGCAATTTGTCCTAACTTCTGAATGTGGTGAGAAAGACTTACATGTAGTACAGGAGCGCCTGATATGAACAAATCCCAGAAAAGACCATCACCTCTAAAATGATGACACAGGCAAGTCTCCTCAATGGCTTGGCACCAGTGGCTTGTGTCTTTGGAAATTAAGTACCTCTTCCCCACCAAACCCCTGCAGGCTGTGATTCAGGGTCACCAGACCTGGGGGACAGAGGAAGAGAATGAATGAGCCTTGGCCTGCTGCAGGCATTGCCTTGTGTGTGTGAACTGCAGTGTTCTCATTAGTGCTCGTGTCCTTTGCATTGGGTTTAGCTTGTGGCTCAGTTTCAAGCTTAAAAGCGAGGCTAGGGCCCCTAGACTGCTATAGCCTTGGACACTGAGCCAGTCCCTCCAAACCCAGGCTGTGTGGCACATACATAATGGAATTGCAGATACCATGCTTTTCAACAGACATTTTAAAATAAGCCTTCTCCCTACCAGGATGGGAGAATCTACCCTTTATTGCTGCATATTTAATGCACTGTAAACTCATTCCATGTTTTAATAACATGTTCCTTTCTCTGACAGCCTTTCCTACCTTCTTCTTTGCATTTGATTTATAGGTAGCCTTCAGGAAATTGGCAGGTAAACAGTGGGTACAACTTCTCCTAAGCACCTGCATAATGCCGGCTTGAATAGTGTCCAATAGATAAAAATATGTTTGTCATTAGCTGTGATTTAAGAGCTATCAGTGTCTAATCAATCCAGCCATCACACGCAGGGGGAGATAGGGCGTACAGGAGAGGAGCCGTCTGTGCGTGCGCTCTTCCTCCAGGGAACAGCACCCGTGCAGGGTTTCCCTCCATGCAATGGTGCTTTACAAGAAAGTAAAGGAATCTTACTGATATATTTACAAGTATTTATGCTTTTATCTTCTCAAGCATTCTTAGGGTTTGCTCACAGAATGGTATTGTGAAAAGACAGTACAGTAGGTACTTAGTTTTGACCTTGGGATGAGCATCAGAATACAGAATCTGTGGGAAGGTCTGCTTTGTAGCTTTTATTAATTCACAAATTACAAATCCATGTGGATTTGCTAGAAGAAAAGTGGGCTTCCAAACTTCTGCAGTTTGACTTCCTCTGAGACTTCCAGAGAACGACATATATGATTAGATCATAACGTGCTATTATAGAATACAGTGATTGGTGCAGGTGATTTTGTGGACTCCCCTACATTTTCAGTTTCTGTGTCAAACCTTAGCCTTCCAAATCAACAGAATACTACACTTTCAAGAGGTCACTACACTGTTTGTAACAATAGCAAACTTATGGAAGAAAAGAAATGCTGTAAAATGATTATTTTACATGCTGAGCAGATGATAATCTGTATGAAATCTCTTCCTATATGACTTTGTTTTTTTTCTTTCTAGTCCTGGGTCTTGAACTCGGGGCTTGAGCACTGTCCTTGGGCTTTCTCAAGGCTAGAGTTCTACCACTTGAGCCACAGCACCACTTCTGGCTCTTTCTATGTGTGGGGTTCCAAGGAATCAAACCCAAGGCTTTGTGCATGCTAGGCAAGCACTCAACCACTAGGCCAAACCCAGCTCCAGACTTCCCATTGTCTGTTTTGGTTGTGGGACTTGAACTCTGGGCCTGGGTGCTGCCCCTGAGCTCTTCAGCTCAAGGCTACCATCCTACTCC